>NC_056732.1:952258669-952551169 GCF_019279795.1 Protopterus annectens
GTAATTTTATGAGTTGCGTACTGAACAGTATTGTATGTAGGTTACACAGCATGGGCTGTCTTATGGGACCTTTTCTTCTCTAGTTCTAGGAGGCATTCAAATAGTTTCTATAGTCTCAGGTAAGTTTGGGATGTTATTGTAGCAGTGCAATAAACCCTGGGATTCATGAAGCTTGCGCCAGGTGCAGGCATAGCGTCAGCGTTCTAACACCAAATATGGCCAGTGAGCGATTCAGGTACGAGCTATTTCCAGATGCACTATCTGTGTATGCTACGCCCGCACAACTCCTGAGCCTTGTATGCTAATTACCCCATGTGCAGCAGTGTAGCATGAAAATGAAGGTATGTAGCGATTCAGGAAGTGGTGCAGGCGTAGTGTAAGCATGCAGAAATGTAAACCATAGAAAACAGTTTACATTTTTGCAAACATAAAATCAGAGCCATGACAGCTGACCAAACACATGTATTATAATGTTAATATATGCCACTGGCTAAATATATACCCATTGGCATAAAAAAAATGTACAAAATATAAAATTAACATTTAATGTATATAGTCGCACTATCACGACGTGGAAACGCAGTGGTGCGTAAAGGGGATTGCAAGGAATATCTAAAAATATAGAATAAAACCGCAATGAAACACAAATCACGATTTCACCATAATAGTCAATGGCAGGCATGCTACACCATACTCATGGTGCAAGGGTTGCTAACGGGCAGTGACAGTGTTATGCACAGTAGCTAGGTATTAGTAGGCAATGCCATGCAAATGAGAGGAGTAATAGTAAATCGCAGATTCCCCGCTGGTGTAAGGATACACCTCACAGCATAGCGTTATAACACCGAGGTGAGCCCTTGAGATAAATATGACATCAAGAGAGGGGTGTGTCGCCATTGCTGTAAGCACATTGCAGCATTGCTAAACTGGTCTGCCCCTAGCTAGGCAAAGCTGCAGGATAGGGGTGTATCGAATTGCCCATAGCTATGCTTAGCTGAGAGTACACAAGGTAACTGAGTATGCATGTGAACGGAGATGAAAACGCACGTAAACCCGGTAAATGGGTATGCGTGTCGCGCACTGCAGCTGAAACAGGAAGGATATAGGAAAGAAATAAGGAAATGCTGCAGGAGTGAAATTGGAGTACAAATGACTAATTAACACCTAGGAGCCTACAGTGGGCCATTGACAATAGCTAACAAGGCTCCAAGCAGCTACCTGCAGAACAGGGAAGGGGAGGGGCTGTACTGCAAAGAAAACAGCAAAGTGTCAAAGCAGAACAAAGGCGATATGCAGTATATCAAGTATAAGGCACATTTTGCCATGACTGGGTAGGGAAAGTACAAAACAAGAAAGATGGCAGGTGGATGCATGCCTGATAAAGGGAGGGGATCCAGGTCTAAAAGTGAATTAAAGGGCAACAGATTAATCAAGGCAGGCAAGTAGATCTCCACAGTAAAGGCCCCACACTTGCAGTACTCATTGCAAAACCCATAATTAAGACATGCAGCAGCTGGAATAGTTCATACACACCCACTTACATCAGCAGCATCCATAGCACAATATTATAAAGTATGAAAGCACCTCACACACATTTGTGTATTCCCATACACTCTGCACCAGTGGTGTATACAGACGGGGAACTTTTATTATGTACATGTTAGAGGCTGGCATAGCTTTGATCCACCAGCATGTGTTGGAGACTGAAGGTGGTGTGGAGGATGATGCACACAACCACAGCAGGCACCAGAGGAGGAGGAGAGTGTTCAGACCCAGGGTAACCTACCAGGGGTTACATGATCTGGAGATAGTAGAGTGTTACAGGGTGGACAGGGACACCCAAAAGCAACTTGTGGAGCTGTGCTGGCCATGCCTCAGAGCCAGAAAAAACAGAGGGGAACCCATCCCGATGGATACGAAGATATGTGTAAGCCTGAGAATACTAGCTACAGGTACCTTTCAAAGACCAACTGGGGATATCATGGGTATCTCACAGGCATCAGCATCCAGGGTACTACACCATTTCCTGAATGCCATGTTACCACATGCCAATGAGCACATATACTTCCCCCGAATGCAGGAGGAGTTGGCCAGCAATATGCGTCTCTTCCACCGTGTGACAGAATACCCGGAGGTACTGGGTGCAATAGACTGCACGCACATACACATCAAGTCACCACCTGGTGAGCTGGGTAGGCGCTACATAAAATGCAAGGGATACCCCTCCATCAACTGCTAGGTTGTGTACAATGCCCAGGGCATTATCATGGATGTATATGCTGGCAGCCCTAGAAGCTATCATGACTCCCACATCTGGCATGCCTCACAGCTGTATCGGTTATTTGCCAGGGGGGACATCCCAAATGGCCACCTGGTGGGGGATGCTGGCTATGCACTGGAATCATGGATGATGACTCCCATCAGAAATGCACACACACCCATGCAGGAACATCATAATGAAGCACACGCACAAACCAGAATCATCATAGAGTGTGTGTTTGGGATGCTGAAATCATGGTTCCTTTGCTTGGACATATCTGGTGGAACCCTGCAGTACTCACCAGGCACATGTGCCCACATCTTCATAGTGTGTGCCATGCTATACAATATGGTCCTGTTGAAAAAGCTGCAGCAGGGACAGAATGGTGAAGGCCCTCACAGCCCACCACCATTGCCAAGGGCCCCACAGGCACAGAGGTACTCAGACCATGAACACTGTGAGCCAGCCCCAGTAGGCAGACAGAGGCATGCCCAGTATGCCCATGCCTTGGCAAAGAAGAAGCTATAGCACACACAGTGACAGTATAGGCACCTAGGGACTGACTCCTTTCTCCACCTGCACACACAGTAAAAATGGATGGCACACACACAAGACTACCTGTAAATTGTCATGTATAGGCAGTCTACTGTGTGCATCCAACATAGGCAGCCCTCAATTATTGCACACACAACAGCCATTGGCACAAGGTAAGTCAACACCTGAACAGTAAATTAAGCTATCAGCATATGCAGATACTGTATGTATAGATTCATAGGTAGGTACTTGGCCAACTGCCAGAGGCCATTCATAAGGCCAGCCAAAATATGTCAGCTTTTGCCACACCATTGATTCATTAACCGTCCCTCTGTGGAGCAGAGCCAATGGCGGGATCCCTGGGGTGCATCTATTGTTCCCCATCCACCCCTCAAGGTTTCTCTTGCAGAGTGTTAGTGAGGGGCTCTGCATAATGTAGTTAGGGATGTTGTTCCAAAGTATGGGGAGTGTCTGTGACAAGAAGCTGTCCCTCCAGCATTTTCCGGTTATTGTTGTGGCAAGGACAGTTCACTACAGTGTGTGGCCCACTGTGACATGGATTCCCATAGGCGGAGCATATCCATCAAGCCTGAGTTCGACATGGCTGTGTTGGTCAGTGGAGATCATCTCTGGGTAGACAAGATGCCACTGAGTAAAGCAGGAGTTTATTCAGTCCGGCTGCATAGGCCATATGTTGGAGGCCAGTATTCGCCTTGGTGAGATACATTCATGGACCCCCCAGCTGTTGGACGTGTCTTCTAAGGTACATCCCACATGGATTATTATACCCTATGATAGGACTGATGAGTGATGAGTAAAGGGGCACTATAACCCCAGTATGTCTAGATGGGAATCCTTTAATAGTTAGATGGCCTACATAGAAGGATGTCCTAACTACTGTGGAGATATGATTGTCACAGGGGAGATCACTATCTACCTTAGTCCCCAGATACCCCATTACCTCGTCTGTATTAAAGTGGCTGCCACTCATGTGTTAATATGTGGCTGCCAGTTCCACAATGGAATGACCATGCAGTTAGTGGCACTTGGCTGGAGGTCATGTCATTGGCACCCAGTGATGTTCTCTGTGAGGCCCCTTGAGGGATGTCCGTGTCAGCTGGACTATCAATCATGGCTCCCAGTTTGCAGTCATTGCCAAACATGGTCTGCCATAGTCCACCTGTGTTTGCCTGTACATCTGAGACATATATGCCAAAGAGTAGGGCTCCCAGGACTGAGTCCTGTGGGACACCAGTCATGACTGTTCAAGAGTTGGACCTGGAGACCGCTAGTAGTACCATGTGGGTTCTGTGTGTAAGCCCGTTGGCAACTCAACCTGTGATTTATGGGTGAATGTACAGGCTGGTGTGTTTATCAATAATACCTGAGTGGGGCATGGTGTCAAAAGCCTTGGTGAGGTCCAGGTAGTATGTGTGAACCACCTCCCCTGTCATCTAACGTCTTGGTGACTGTATGAAAGATGTCAAACAGGTTCAGTAGGCATGAACTGCACTCAACCAAGCTGACCTAGGTTGGGTCACGTGTTCGAAGGTTACCAATGTCATTGTCAATGAGTGCCATGAGGATGCAAACCATACCACTGCAGACCAGACTAGCCAGGCTTATGGAGTTACCGTGGTCAGTTGTGATTTCACTGTGATGGAGTGGAATAACCGTTGCCACATGCCATCGTATGGGCATGTAGCCTGTGGAGAGGCTGTGAATGCTTAATTAGGTGGGGGGCAGGTTGTCTTGTGCAATTTGCAAGATGCAGTCTGGGTCAACATCTGCCTCCACTGATACTGAGTTCTGCTGTTAGAGAGGGCCATTTCCACTGGTGTGTCTCTGATGTTTGGGATACTGTACCTTTCGGGTAGTGTTGTGGGCTCTTTAGGGGGTGAAGTATGCACCAAATGTATCTGCAATGATGATGGTGATATCAGTAGGGTCAACATATTTTGTGCTATATTTCACTGGCACAGTGCAAATCTGTGTCACCATGTAGATCCTTGACATATCCAAAGAAGACTTTGTGGTTATCTTTCGAATCCTTGCGTATTCTCCTGCTGATGTTAGCCTTGGATGATGTCATGAGGGACCTATGTATCATACTAATAGTGGTCACAGATATCTGCCCTTCGTGGGATTTGCTGTGTGTCTGGAACACTGTCCTACATCTGTAGTATAGCCTGTTTATTGCAGAGGTCCACCAGACCGGTGTCCTTGTCTAGGAGGAGTGAGTCTTGGTTTACCAGCAATGGCACGATCCATACATCCGTGAAGGTGCTTATAGACTGCATTTGTAAATCTGTCTGTATCTTGAGCAGTGTTTCCCCTTAGCATGGGGGCTGTGAAACCCCCCACCCCTGTCACTAGTAGTGTAAATTTAGCTGTAGGAAAGGTATACACTGTGGTATCCGTGGGTGGGGGAGATGCTAGGGTGTGGAAACAGTGAATAGTTAATGGTCAGATCTAACCAGTGACCGGTTAACCTCCACTGTTGTGCACCTGTTGCCCATGTTGGTGATGACCACATCTAGTAGTTTCCACCCCACATTAGGGAGGTTACCACCTGATACAGGGCATATGAGGTGATACATTCCAGGAAGCACTGGTCCTGGAAGTGAGTACCAGAGTACGTTTCCCAGTTAATGGTATGGTAGTTGACATCGACCAATGCCAGGGTGTGCGTTAGGACTGTCGTGTTCTCCACTGTCTTCAGGTAGGTGATGTTGAGGTCCTGGGTCATGGAGGGTGATCCGTAGAAGGCCACATTCCACATTGCAGTTGTGGCTGATGTTAGCTGCACATGGATAATCACAGAGGTATCATGCTGCCCCACTAACCTGGAGGTGTAGGTATCCCTGATGAATATGGATACAGCCCCTCCATGTCTGTCAGTCCATGTTCTGTGGCTGAAATGTGTGGTATGGGTTGTAGTCTAGTAGTGCTGGTGTGCTTTCAGGAGCCTTAAGACAGATTTCAGTTAATGCACAGATGTTGATGTTGTCCTTCCTGAGGAGTGCTGTGAGTGCATACATGTTGTGATCACAACCCCTGCAGTTGAGTAGCATAAACCTCATTGAATCTGCTATTGTGCTGTTTACAGAGCTGGTATTCACCTTCGAGACTCTCCTAAATAAGGCACCATGGGGGTACCAATAGCCTTGGCTAGTATTCCAAAGCGTAAGGCTGACACATAGGCCGGTATGGTATCAATGCATGCATGTTCCCCATCTGTGCTTGTTTTTCATCTCCCCTGTAGGTAACCTAGTGGTAAGCAATAGAATGCCTTAAACTTATACAAGTCTTCTAGTTTCCAAGATAGGCTTTTGGAGTGATTAAGTATCAGTGTTCTGTATGTTCTTGCTGTACTCAACTGTTTCCTGACTACATGGTGAGTTCACATTGTATATTGTGATCTGAAGGTTTGTTTATTCACATATTATGGCTGTAATGGCCTGCATGTTAGAGGTTCACAGATAGTGTACTATCTATCTGCCCAAGGGCAATTAGAAGCATAGCAACAGTGTGTTGGCCTTCCCCACACCATTGATGAAATAACTGATCCTCTGTCAAGCCTAGCCAATGAAGCAATTCCAGGCAGAGTTGCTGGAAGCTGTTGAAGAATGGGGTTGTGGAGGCTGATAGGGGCACTTAGTGATCTAAAGAGGGCATGTTAATGTGGCAATTCAACACCATTCAATTCCCCCAACAGGTCTTGCAGCTATCAAACTGGACAGGCTCCCCCACCCCCTGGTTGTATGGTTCTGGGACACATGATCCCAGGAGTGTATAATCTGTTACCCATTCACACAACAAGGTTTCCCTTGAAGTGTGTCAGTGAGGGGCTATGCCTAATGTAGTTAGTAATATAATGTATTGTCTCACAGTACATTTGTTATATGTTGTTATTTCAAGAGTATGTGAAGCTCAGTGAGTCTGGGGGCTCCTGCCCTTTGCTTAGCCTAGCTTACACATAAAAATCATCTAAATAGGAAATAGACGGAAGCAACGTTAATGTCAACAGTGTAATGGTTACAGCATTCGCATAGTATCTGTGCATTTGAGGTTACAATCCTGATAAAGGCAGGGATGTTTATCATGTGCAAAGGTATAGCTTAACCACAGCTTGCATATATAGGTAGTAATCGTCTGTATAATAAACATACAAATCACCCATATAAACCCATGTGTGCAGGAGAGTACAGTCAACAGAGAATGTAATGTCATCTCAGTGCATAGTGAGATGTTACGTTACTGACAGGTATATATCCGGAGTAGTTAGCGGATGTGGCCGTGTTTGCACGCACAGGTTATACGTTACGTTTGTTTAACTGTGTTTAACCGCTGCTATAATGTCACACAAACACTTTTAAAAATGCTTACAACTGCTTAAATGAGCCTTATTCTGCAGTAAAAAACATTTGTAAAGCATTGCAGGTGTCGAACCCTGGACCATAAACACTATAGTCATGGGACGTACCACTAAGCCATCCGAGGTGTACACATGTTTCATGGTCTTGAGACTACACCTTATACCATATGCATTTCACTGTAATGATCACAAATGGGACAGTGACTTTGTGTACATATGTACAGTACATTGTAATGCACTATAGTTTGTGAACCAACACATTCCAGTCTACAGATGTATTATTGTTACAAACTAATAAGAAATATATATATATATATATATATATATATATATATATATATATATATATATATATTATACAGTTACATCAATAGCCATATATATAAGCATCTAAGCATCTATGAACACACTTCGTGACACAGAAGCATTCCAAAGGAATTGGAGTGTACACAAAACACATGCAGCTCTGGTATTATAACAATTAATATTAACCTAATTCACCATAGAAGGGGTGGTTGTGTATGTGAAGATTGGGGTGGGGGAGGAATGATGGGTATTGCAATCATGCATCATGGAGAGCCTGGGTCGAATGCCCAATAAGTGAACTGGAGGGGCATACATGGAGTGTGGGGACAATATAAAAAGGACACAAAGCAAGAACCTTACTCATTCATAATACACCCTGTCATGTCACATTGCAACACCTACTTTCACAAACATATGAACATTAACATGTATCAGACATATGTACACCAACTGACTGTCACATTTGTTTTCAGTAGTGAGGAATGTCTGTAGTACAATGTATATTCTAAACACCATAACATTTGTGCATATCTCAGATGCCTTACTGGTAAAGTCAGTGACTGTGGTGCTCATGGACCCTGGTTCAAGACCTGCAATTTTGAGGGCCAGAATAAGGGCTTTTGGATGCAGGTGGATTAAAGCACTCTTAAGCAGTTGTAAGCGGGTTTCCATGTGTTTGCTTGACGGTAAGCGGCGCTGAAACACGGTAAATGGAGAAGCGCTTCACACGTTTGACCTTTGCTTAACGTCATGCAGACCAAAGGCAAACCTGCTCACAATTGCGTAAATGTGCGTTATTCACACTTTCCCTACCAGTACCTACTCTGAGAGATAAAATAATAACACCTTCCAGGAGTAGAACCCGCAACCGTGTACTCCATCCTCAGAGTAACCTAACACTAAGCTACCTGGGATGTACCTATTCCAGTTGTGTATGTAGACAGGTTAAAACACAAAAGGGAGGAATATGTTGAAATAGGACAACCTGCCATATACCCAATTAAAGGTGCATGCTGATATATATATATATATATATATATATAGAGAGAGAGAGAGAGAGAGAGATACATAGTGACATGTCGATATATACAGGTCTACATATATATGTAGATATATAGATAGGTTAAAAACATCTACACATCTATGGAGGTACAGATAAATGTATGCAATAATGTATATATCTATCTATATACATATATATATATATATATATATATATATATATATATATATATATATATATAGATATATATACACATACATACATGTCTGTAGACAGCATCTGAAGTGGTCATATCTGAGTATAACATGGACCATAGCAATCACACATTCCACCCCCCCAAACAATATGAACATAACATATGAAGAGTATATGCCAATACACTATTACAAATATGTTCTATGGACACAGTCACCAACACAACTGCAATGACTGCAAATATCCATGACAGAATTACACAGACAAGCTTTCATTTTGCAAATCTTTATTACATTCCGATGTATTGCCAAAAGGATTCAAGGACTAACAGTACCTGCATGCTATACAGGAAGCATGTAATAGTGCCTTAATGAATCAGCCTGCAATTACCATAGTATTAGTCCACTAAGGGATAGGTGTTCACATAGGGAAAGAACACCCACACACATATAGACGTTGTATAATAGGGGTTCCTACACACTTGCATGTGCTATGTACACCCACCAACATCTACCCCACAACCGAAATAATTACATCAATACATACTGTCATACCATAACCAATTGTGCAACTACTGTACAACATCTGCTGAAACCTTAACATACCTGGACACAGACACACTAACATGGCCCTATGTGAAATAGTTGCCATTATACAATTGAACAGCTGCTGATGTAACAGGGTTTGTATGAACTAATCCCATTTCAGAGGGTTGAAAGGTTTGTACACCAGAAAGTTTTACCGAGTACTGATTATTAACACAGTATGATACACAGTAACACCAAACTAAATATGTCTGGTAAGCACACTGTAAACCCCCTAACATTATACTTATAGCTATGCAGCCTTGAGCTGGTCAAACAACCTGGCCAGACTGAAACATATGCAGAAGTATTAGGTACAGACAAACCCTGCACAAGTAGCAATCTTCAGAAATATAACAGCAGTACTCACATTTAGACCAACTCCTCTAGGCATTACACACAATATATTACTGTTCTTCTCCATACAGCTGTTGCAATAAATTCCAAACAAAACTTCTACGCTGTCTTCCTCACAAGTAAGGCAAAGGGACAATGCCCAAGTGGAGTACTCAATTATACTCCATTGTAGCCATGGTATTGGCTAAGGCAGTAGCAGCGCAGCTGATTTGCATGTCATTAGCTACTTAGGAACACCAATTGGCCATCAGGATAGCACATGTTACTGATCTGTAACTATAAAAGGTTGCCTTGTCATACATTCAGACTATCTGTATCTACCTGTAGGACAGTACAAAACACTGAAAGACGAACCGAAAACGAGTATTACACTAGTTAACACCTCCAATTACTAAGACAGTATGTATAACATGTAGTATGTCTGCATATGTAGTATCTGTACTGTAAGAATTACAGTGTAATCAATTCATATAGGGGAAATAGCTATCTTGTAGTGATGAGTGTTGAGCAGGAGTAATGCTTGTAGTATTCTATGTGTGTACTGCTGTAGGTCACATGGCATACTCCACACAAACCACAAGGGATGATATGGGCTTGGAACCCACCAATTTTCTTCCAGCCACTGTCAGTGTCAGGATTGGTCCAACAAGTATGTGCTATAACAGGGGATAGTATATGTCAATATATTGTATCAGTCGACATATGTATGGGTGTATAAGTAAGATGAACATGTTAAAGGTGGGCTTACCGTGCAAATATGATGTGCATTGTGGGATACTGTGCCAATAACTGTGTAATGTACAGTATTCTAGGCAGATCTGTATTCTATTCTACATAGCAGTACTGTTATTTTATGCAAACAGTAGTTATGTCTGTTGGCAATTACAATACTCAATGACAGGATACATAGCATTAGTATTCATCTGACAGGTTAGCAGCATGATAGCAAAGATAATTGGAAGAGCCAGGTAACTATCCATACACATAACACATGTAATATCCACCTCTCTACTATCGTTTGCAAGCAATAACAGCTGTGCATGTGTACATGTTATGCAAATGTGTAGTGACCCTTGTTACAGGGCTGGGCCAAATGGCTATGTACACACCTACATAGAGTGGATATTGAGAGTACAGACACACTGGTTGAACTACCAAGTTTGTGTAGCCCAACCTCTCATTGCCAGCCTAACAGCCGCCTACACATACTGTATGTAAGGTAGTGCATAGCACTGGTAATTAAACAGGTTGCATATCATCTTTAACTCCAGTGTAACATCTGCAGTAGGAGTGTAAGATGTAGGAGACAGCTGCCCATGTGTAATAGCTGCTTCATAGGTGATGGCTTGCACTATCTGATTATATCCTGATCATGTTGATAGTGGCATCAGAGCCTATTGATACATGACTCTGTTTGGAGAGTGGGTGTCTGTGCCCAACAGAGCTCATGGTTCTGGTGGATATGTGAGTATATACCCAGAGAAGGAAACAGACCTGTAGACACGTGCATCATTTGTAATCAACTATCAGGTTGTGATGTGCTCCTCAGAGGAGGATTGCTGCTAAAGGTAGCTACAATGTTCCCGTACTAGCCTGTGTTGTCACTTCCATAACACAAATATTTACATGTGAGCATCACTGTCTAAAACATCTTCATAGGCAATACGTAAACTAAATACAGTATGTGGTACTTGTAGTACTGACTGCTCATACAGGCATGTCCACTAGTCAGCTACTGGTGTTTCCTAATGTCAGCTTTGTGTATGTGGCCATCCTGGGGGAATGTAATCTCTATGCCATGTACACTGCCAGACCCATCTAACACCATGCCCCACACATTGTCTGGGATGCAGCTACAGGGGTAAGCTGGAAGGCAGCCCAGTCTACAGCCATGACTGGACTGGACAGTCATGAGGTGTAGGTTAACACATGCAGCTCATCAACACAACCAACACATACCTTTACCAGAACACAGTAAGGACACCCACACACACTACCAGAAATCACACACATTCACAAACGTGTCTAAGTATCTGGCCAAACAAGTGACCCCCCAAGCAGGAAGAGACAGACACTGAAATACACAAACTGTATGACATAGTTTGCATAATTGTGCCACACTTCTGAACACATGACTGGAAACATGCCCAAAAGTACTCATTTGTAAATGCAAACTCTAGCACTATGTTACACACTGACCTATATGAGGGCATACATACTGTCAGCTGCCTGTCTGCCATGATTAGCCACATACTCATACACTCAGACCACCTTTTGAACTATACACATGGCTCTTGCATATTCCATGTTGTTGTGCAGGACTTGTGATGCAGTAGCCTGGACTGCATGGAAACACATGTAGGAACTGACAGGTCTTGTAGCCCATGCAGGTATGTCCCAAGGCCTGGGTAGCATTCTGCCATTGGCCAGAATGATACTGCAGTACAGGGACAAAAGGATTGTATTCCACAATTGTCTAGTGTAGTGGTGCATGTCACAGGGTATCC
This sequence comes from Protopterus annectens, assembly GCF_019279795.1. Lineage (NCBI taxonomy): Eukaryota > Metazoa > Chordata > Ceratodontiformes > Protopteridae > Protopterus > Protopterus annectens. Next base: position 952,270,794 of record NC_056732.1, read on the forward strand.
AGTATCTGTCATCCTGGGATAACATGGTTGACAGACCATGATGCTTTGCCAGACATGGCCTGCACCTGTCACCCCTGGGAATCTGGATACTGCCTAGGGCTCATGCTTTCCCTATAGTGCCTTCATCATGCACGGTTCAAGTGAGGGTCCACTGCTGTTACAGGGACAGCCAAGCAATAAACTGTGGGTCTTGCTACACAATGATACATGTCAGAAACACTATATGGACACACATATGTCAATCCCTAACATGGAGAACATATCTGTGCAGTGGCTGAGACATGTTTCAACGCTCCGGAGAGCACACTTGCATGACCATGTTATAACACATACCTCACCTCTTGCCCATTATCCTTTATTGGAACACATGGGTCGTAGGTGTGTCCATATTCCTGAAGGATATGTACACCCCCACGTTAATTGCACTTGCATAACATCAGATGCATTATGCTGAGCAACTACCTTTGTGCCAAAGTAGAATTCAAAATGCACCTTGAGACAGATCCCCCAAAAGGATTCCCAACTGTCATAATGTGCTGTAATGGGGAAGATTAGGTCTGAGACAGAACCATAATAATGGCTATTCTTAACTATTCCAGTATGAACTGGGAAGACTCCTCATGTACCAACACCTGCACTCAATGCATGTTAGATTCCATCGATCCCACTGACCTGGATCACAGTAGTCACACAAACAGGGCTAACAGTATGCTACACATAGTTAGTCTCCAATGCCAATGTTATGTTTCCTAAGAGCAGAGTGGTGAGTGCCATGGCACCCATGCAGATGGACAATGCATGTGCAAATGCTGAATCCTACACAAATTAACCTTAAGCAGTCACATATGTGCAGTGATTGTGCCATTGAAATAGAACCAGGATTCAACCCAACACATACAAGTAGGCAAACTGGTGGTACCATGCTTTAAACTGTACCACAGAAGGTAGTAACTGTTGCAAGAGTGAACACACATGAGTGTAGGTGATCCCTGGTCAGCCTAAGTAAGATGCAGATACACCATATAAAACCATGCAAAGCTACTGTGAAACTAATCAGCCACATATTATGAGGCCAGGCACAGAGCATTCTATAGCCGTGCCATTAATCATAATGGCATCGACAAGACCTACTGTGCTGCACAGCACTATGGCATGGGAAGTACTGCACCTACAGAAATAGCACCCGTTCATCCAGATAGGGTCTCAGAGAACCTAAACCCACTCCCGCCTCCCCTCCACCCCCAACAGGTATACTTAGTAATATATCCATGTACACTACAGGGTCCCTGTACTAATGACTATTCAGGTACAAGCTGCACTCTCTAAAGCCATACATACAACTTTCATGGGACCTGTCAACATCCCAGGGTGCATCCTACACAAATGTAAGAACATTCACCTATCCACCTACACATCATGTTCAATCATAGCTCTATGTCAGGCTGTGTACACACCGAATGGTGCACAGCAACAGTTATCACACCCCACAAAGGGGGAGACACCATTGAAAATGGGACATAGTGCACAACTACCCTGCAGAGTCTGGTCTGTATGGCCATGAACCATGGTCAATGTAATTGACATACTCGGTACAGATGTAGATGACAGTAGGGTTGATTCACACTGCATATCATGACCTTGCCAGGTTGTAGGACACCATCACCCATACTGTGTTCCAGCTACACTCAGTAAACTAGGTGTATATTCCTATGTCACAGGAGTGGTTGGCAACTGGACTGCTGGCAGAACCCATACTACAGAAGGTGTCTGACGAATACACTCACATCAAACCAGTGCCAGCCACAGTAATACAGGGGTCATTCCTGGTACTCCCCCTCTTTATTATCTATACCACATAGACTAACACAGAAGGCATCAGCCTATTGATGTTTGCAAATGACTATGAACTAGGAGCAATAGTTGACTCATTGTGTGCTGTGCTCAACATACAGAAGGGTCTTAGTGTGTCAGATGTGTGGTGTGTGATGTATGGCCACAGTCTGACAGCTAAGTATTACATTGTCATCCCCTATGTTACAAACCCTGTACCCATTAACTACCACCTAGGCAGTGGTCAACATAATGGCAATTGTGTGTATGGGATGCAGCTGGACAGTACTTCCCTTTGATAGTTACATCACCACAAAAGACAGGTAGTCGTATGTGGCACCCCTAATCATGACAGAGTGCCATCCAGAAATATAGAGATAACTGCTCAGCCATACTCAACACCCATGTGACCCATAATAGATCACATATTTCCTTTAAGGGTTATTGCCCATGTGTAGATGGCCTACACTGCCCTTCACAATCCCTAGCTGCACTATGTAGCATGCAGCCTACCCTGAATAAAGCAATGTCCAACCCAGAGGTGTTGGACATGCTACACTTAACACATCCTGATCCCATATAAACACATACTTCATGGACATCCACCTTTCCTAGTACAAGGATGACAACATGCCTAACAGATCCCTGTCCCATACACTTAACATACTCTTGCCATACTATGCATCCCTGTCCAGGGAAGCTGCACATCGTCCCTCTCTGTGACATGGTGTGATGACCGCATGCCAAATATATCAGTAACCATGTGTATTAGTTCTGTGGCACTGCTTGAACGGGCCACTGAAACTTACCTGTCTGTTGCCTACAACTAGGTAACCTGTCTGCCTAGGCTCATAAATAGCCCGGATAACCACAAAGGGTGCAAAAGTGGAAAAAGAGCACAAATGAAGAAAAAATGTCCACTTCTCAAGCCGATGTACTACAACCCAATCTGATATTTATTTGTAAAATTCACAAAGGAAAATAACATCCACAAAGGGAAATAACATCCACAATAGTCAAGCGCTTTCATAAAATGACTTCTTCAGAACACAATTGTATGGTCTCATCTCATTTTATACTTGTTGGTATTGAATCTAATTAACCAATAATTAACATTTAAAATGACAATGTAAAATAGTCATAAATATATACAAAATACTGTTTAAAAAACAGTTTTTCTGAAATCAAACAAAAATAGTGTTTAAAAGACAAAACAACTGTGAATATTAAAAATGACATATCACAACTTTGTAGCCCTGAACCTAAGTTCAGGTTTAACACTGATGGCGTCGTTAATACCTGGAAATTCTGTGGCGTTTGACTTAAGTTGCCACCTAGCTTCTGCCCTTAATAGTTTATTAGTCCAATCCCCCCCTCTAAAATCCACATTGACTACTTCTAAAATAGCAAACATGAAGGAGTGGGAAGGATTACAGTTAATATGTTTAAAAAGTGCATTTTTTTCATCTTTTTTGGTAATGCTATAACAATGTTCATAAATCCTACGATTTAACCTCCTTTCCGTCTTCCCTATATAAAAACATTCACAGACCTTGCAAAAAGCTAAATAAACAACACCTGTTGTTGTACATGAACCTGGGGACAAAAATACTTCAATTTCATATGGACCCAATCTTACCATAGGGGTTTCAAGAATATAACAGCAATAGTCACAAGCCCCACATTTGGTAGTCCCTTTCTTTTTATAATTCTTTTTTGGGTATTTGTTTTCCAGAATACTTTTCAAATTGCTATTAACCCTATAGGTGAACAAGGGTTCAAACCCAACAGCTGACCATAAATCCTTGTTTACCTATGGATGGCCCAGGGCATATAGCCTACTAGATCATTATGACCATACATGCTATAGTTGATATTAAACCCTGCAAATACCAACAGGCTAGCTATTGTCCCATGTGTTACACATGTGCAACAAAGGCAATACATGGCAGGATGCTACATAGCTGTACAGTGCCATGTAGATGTATATGGCAAAACACATACATGATTGTAAGTCTGCAGCGTCACAGGTCATGTCCCTAATGGCTATGTATGACTATATATGTGGCATATACACAGCATTAAGGTCAATTGCATTAATGTGAGCATATCCAGGCATGTGCTGATAGGTAAAGACACCACTACAGGGAAACAGATATGCCCACGTCAAGACAACTTCCACATAGTGTATGAGCAATGTCATCACATGACACACACATATATGGTGATAACATCACATCACATCACCAGTAGGTGTCAAATGTGTGTGACCTATACATGTCACTGGTGTTACTGTCATGTAGAGTTACAAAGATGTATTTGTAATCTTAATAAATGTGATACACATGTATGTTCAGCTGTACTGCTGTACTTCTCTGTGAATTACTGTGACCTGTCCCCATCGTTATGTCTTCTAGGTATGCCACGTAGCAGACTGCCACCATACAGCCGCTTGGAGGATCAGGTCCTCATCCCATACCTCCACGACAACTACACAACACTCTTCAGCCATGTGCCACAGGATGCACAGCAGTGGGATGCCCTGTGGGAGGAACTCTGCATAAGGGTAAATGATGCTGGCGGTCACAATCGCACCTATCAGCAGGTGCGCTGACACTGCACTGACCTGATAAGATGGGCAAAACAGCATGCTAATGCAATCACCAGGGAACAAGGTGCAACAGGTGGGGAGCTACTCACCCAGCCTCCACTCACACATACTGAGGAGTTACTGGCCAACCTGGGGACACCTGCAGACCTCCATCCACAAGCTTTAGCTGGTATTGTGGAGGTGGGTGTCTCTCAACCACCGAGCCTGGAGTTGCCTGGTAAGTCACTACTGCACATAAAACACAACTATATATCACATAGTTACATGTGTTACTGTACAATATGCAATGTAACATCATATGCAAGGCATGCATGCACACATGCCGCATACTATAATCTGCTACTCTATGTATGCACAGATGTGCATACTCCATAGTATAGTGTATTGTACTGGCTTATGTGCTAACATGGACATTGCACCCTATAGCGATCACACAGGTGTAGATAATGATGTTACTGCTGTAACACCCCTGTTTAGGTACCTCTGACGTTTTGCAGCGACAGAATCCTATGTCAGGTGAAATTGTTATTATTTACCAAGCCTGATAATGCACAGAACATATTAATAACATGTTATCTGCCATAACACACGTACACATAATGTATGGTGGTCCTGTTAATGGGAACTGGTCAGACCTGCAATGCATCACACTGTTTACCTATGTGAAACAATTGAAGACTATAACAAACACCTACACTAAACCTTCCAAACTGTCATTGCCAGATGTGTGGACAACAGTGAATACAATGGTGGAGGTGTGTTCCACTGTAGGGACAGGTACTACATATCAGCATTACACATGCCGGGAATATGAACAGTACTGTACAGAGAACATATGTGTGCACACACACTAAATGTGTTGGAGCTGGAGTATGCCTGGCCCACAGGATACACCCTTGTGGAGTATACCCTTGCTATGAATGTCACACAATGTCATGTGCTATCAGACATGTCATTGACAAGTAGTGGGCTGCTCAACTATCCTGCAAAACATGTCTCACATCCCATACATGCCACCCTTTGTCTGCATAACCCTGTCGTCAGTGGGGCATATGACATCTACGGGTGTATGTCATATGGGATAACACTGACATGTGAAATAAGATGGCCATCACAACCATTGGACTGAACATGTGTACACATGGCCATGGAGTATGGCCAGAGACATGAAGCAACACACACAGTAAAAGTGATGTATGTTTCTACACCCTGTTGTACATTGGTTCGACACAATACAACTATGGCCTTTGTGTAATGGTGATATTGCAGATGTGAAACACTAAACATCATACAGGCCTGTGCATCATACAGGCCTGTGCACAGCTTGTGTAGGCATAACATGTAGCCACCACATAACACGTCTTGAACATCTGGAGTGTGTCACGACATGGAAGCATTCACCTATAGAGTATCCAAATACATACATGTGTTGCACAACATACACATACATCCACATCAAGCCATAGATACAGTACATTCACCTTGCTGGTGTCAGACATCACTGTCATGTCTGCTTCTCATGTGTGTGAGGTACACAGTTGGCATGTGGGACATAGAGTAAGTGTAAGTTAGCCATATGTAGGCATAGTTGCCAGGTATCAGTAATATGGTTGCAGATGTGCAGGGGTGTCAGCCGTATACCCTTCTGTGACCTGTGTCACACATTCCACATTAGGGTTTATTGTGTATACACCTCGGTGACGTGGGTCACATTCCACATTAGATATGTATTGTATGTGAACACAGTCATGGCTAAGAACTGTGTCAGTAGCTCACACTGTATAGCAATTGTGAAGCCACATGATGCCCTGCAATGGCTATGCATATCAGCTCAATGTGCAGTATGTCGTTGCATATTTGTAGGGTGGACAGACAGCATTGAATCAGCTGAAGGCCCATGTTAGTATAACACGTCCCTGCATTGGGACACCATTACCGTACTGTAGATTGGAAAGGACACCATTGTGTTACACATGTATGCATGTCATTCAACATGTCAACAGAAGTCATGTCATACTACATGTGATTGGCAAGGTCATACGCCACACAGCAGGCTGGTGTACTGTAAACCTGTGCTGGTCTGTGGCACCATTGCAAAGTAGGGACAATCATGTCAAACATGTGTGTACAGCCACATGCACAATGTCTAAACTCAGCTCAGGGGTAGGTGGAATAATGTTGAACAGACATGCACTGCTTTGGGGGAGATATGCAAGCTCGGGCTCAGGCAAACATAGTATGCAGTCAACATACCCTACAGCTCATGTCCTCACACATAGGGGCGGTGGCCAACACAGAGCATCAGTGGCAGATGTACAGAGGTCAGCGATGGTCTGTTAACATGTGGTGTATGTTGCACACACCATGGCAGTGCAGTGCAATGGTGCAAAGTGCATGCATTGTATTGCAGGTATGGGGCATAGGCTACTAACACAAATGGTGCAATACAGGTATGTATGCTAACCACCACTATAATTATGTAAGGTACATGCCATCTGCTATAACACATGCATGCTGTTGTGTGCAACTCAGGGATGTATAAGGACCACTATAACTGCTGACGGTGAAACTATAATTGTCTAAGCTGATTGCCATCTGCCATATCACCTGCATGTAGCGTGTGTATCAGTGTGCGTCTGTCTGTGTCTGTCTGTCTGTGTGCCTGACTGTCTGTCTGCCTGTGTGTGTCTGTCCGTCTGTCTGTCTGTGTCTGTGTGTGTGTGTGTCTGTGTGTCAGTCTGTGTGTCTGCCTGTGTGTGTCTGTCTGTGTGTGTGTGTCTGTCTGTCTGTCTGTGTGTGTGTGTCTGACTCTGTATATGTGTGTGTGTGTGTGTGTGTGTGTGTGTGTGTGTGTGTGTGTGTGTGTGTGTGTGTGTGTGTGTATGTGTCTGGTATAACTTGTAATGTACAGTTCTTGTCTTCCCCTCACAGGTGTTGATGTAGGTGCATTGCCCTCCTGCAGTCCACCTGATGTTAGTGTCCCAACAGACTCTAGCAGTAATGATGATAGTATGACTGAGGCACAGGCAGGGTTGTCAGTGGCTGAATCTGTGCCATTGGTTGCCATTCCACCTGTCTCCCCCTCATCCTCACACACAGTTCCCCTGCCTGCACATACCCCATCACCACCGGCCATAGAGGAAGGACAGTTGGCGGGTGGTAGCATGGAACAGGGAAGTGTGGTGACTATGGAAGGTGTGCCTGCACACCACGATCCCAGTCAACAGACTGGTGATGTCCCACACAGGCATGTGCCCAGCGCTGCTCATAGGAGGACCACTGGCCAACATGCCCCTACGAGACCAAGCACATCAGCTGTAGTCACCAGATGCATGTTTCAGGCTGTAATGGAGGCACAGACACGTGCTGAATGGCACAACAGAAAAGGTCTGAGGCATCAGAGGGCTGCTGTCCATTCATTAACTGACAACATCCAGGCACTTGCAAATTCTCACCATCATCTTGCAGATGTGTTGGATAGACGATTGGGTGACATGGTGGGAGTCCTTGACTGTGGCAAGTCAATCCTCGAGCGTGGAATGTCTGTGCTGGAACATCTGGTGGGAGTGAGGTATCGGGCACGTGGATGTAGGTCAGCTACATCACCTGTTGAAGGTCTACGTGAACATGCTACTGCCCATGCCCGCTCCCATAGTGGAGGTAGCAGCAGCAGTGCAGCTGGTGCTATGCAGTCCACACCAGGACACAGCAGGCCATGAGCACGTGCTCCTGGATGGTCCCAATAGGGACACGAATCCAGTGGACATGTGTCATCAGACAGTACCCAATCTGGACCTCTGCCTGGTAGTGCCCATGCAACCCCTGGCAGGCACAGGTCACGTGGCCATGGCCAGACATCGTGAACTGTGAAACCTGCCTTATACAGTCTGCAGCTGTCAATATTATCCCTGTGTAGGCCAGCCACATGCCAGACCTGTGTGCATGCATACACACACACTGGAAACAAATGCAGAGCACCTCAACACACACACGCATAACATCCACACATGCCCAATGATATCACAGGCCCTAACACACGCATGATGTCATCCAATGGCACAGCCTAGGCCTCTGGTAAACATTATCACCTTGTGCATGTGATGATGCCTGTGCCGCATCCCTGTCATCCACACCATCGGTGCAGGGAAATGTTCATATGGTCTGATGCACAGGTTGACATACAGGTAGACAATTGTAGATTAATATTGCTGAGTAGTGTTGACAGGCAGCAGACATACCATGTATTGCAGTTGTAGAGTGCATTTTGTACGTTTGACAGTATATATCATGTGTAGCAACACTAATGGCATGAAGATCCTGATGTTCTGCTTTCATCTTTCAGGTGTAGTTGCATGTGCCGGGGGATGTTGGTGTTTGTGGGAGTCCCATATGTACATGTTGACTACCCACAGGTCAGTATGACAATACCTGCATGCACATTGTAGCTTCCACATCACAGTTATATTCTCCCATGTTTCAATTATGTTTACTGTTCTAATGATCCAAGAGCATGATAGCTGTGTAGTAAGCTACTGTGTTCAGAGATGTCACATCCATAGTGGGTGACATCACAGGTATAGTTACCTGGAGCACGGAGTGGGTAAAAGAGTGGTATGCCGGAAGACAAGGGTAAAGGCCAGTGGAAATAGTGGCTTCTCATTGGGAAGCGGTAATACCCACTGCCATGACAGCATGCAAACACAGACACACCCACACACTCAGGGATTCACAGACACAGTAACACACACTCTGACACACACACACACACAGTTGCCAGTGTTCGGATGAGAACCCCTGCCTATGGTCATATCATCATTATAGTACTATGCAATTACAAGATGTGCCACAGAGATTACACATGTACAAGTAGTTGGAATGGCCTAAGATCGAGGACATTGACAGGGATACTACAGTGCAGTGAGTGTATGTATGGAGGGGGGATCCATCAGTAGGCTATGTAACAACAGGTCACACCCCAGGGAGTACATGTTAACAGGCGGTTAGTATGCCAGTCTGTGATTGATGATATCAACATGGATGCTAGATTGCTTTGAGTGGATGGGGGAGGGGCCATTCACATTTCACTATGGTAAAATACAGCCTTACTCCAGGAACTGGACAGCCATACACAGAGGCAGCCATACACACACACACACACACACACACACACACACACACACACACACACACACACACACACACACACACACACACACACACACACACACACACACACACACACACACACACACACACACATACTGTCATTCACAAAGATATACACCTATGTTTACACACATACAGACACTTTACATGTGTGAGGTTTAACCACCTGCCTATGCTTTTCTTTCTACACTTCACCTCTGTACTGGTGTCAACAACTGTGTTCAGGAGACTGATAACATGTGGGATGTATTCCCAACCATACGTGACATACATGGACACACACCCACACGTGCCAGTACTGTGAATCAAACACCAGCCTATCTCATGATAGGTATCACAGAAGTACAGCACTATTGCATCTGGTACAATGCTTACTGACTCTTTCCTTTGACAATTGTGCTGATATATGCACAATATATGCACAGGGGAGTTATTACTGTTACATGTGTCATGAGGTTTGCCTTCAGTGTCACCCTTACAGCATTCTACATTGTCTGTCTTCCACTTCAATTAACAAAACCTGACCTTAGCAGGTACAAGGGTTGTAACACACCAGTGAGCTGTCCTCAGTAATCATTCATCTGTAAGGAAGCCCCACCACTTAGTAGTCATGTCCAAACATCTGTCCATACCTCATGTACGGCTTATTGTACTTAGAGCATATCACCATACACAGTTGGCAATGTTGAGGCTGTATTGCAACAGCATGATGTACTAAGACAACAGTCACCTTCAGACATCAGACACTGCACACACATGGAATCTACACAAACAGCAATACATGTACACATATGTGGTCTACATCATTAAGTGCTCTAGCAGGTCAAAAGGATACATTCCACACCTTCCCCACACCATGTGTGAAACATAGCCGAGCATTACATCATAATGGATGTTGTATTCATGTACTGGTAGGACACCACCACTTTCACCGAGTAGCCACGTGTACATATATTACAACAGCACATATTGGCGAGACACATACACCATTTATTCCATGTCATGCTCCTACAAACTGTTACTTTGACAGTGCCATGGTGAAGCCAGGGCACTGTAATGGTCAACAGTGAGCACATCATATTTGCCACACACACCTGATGTGTACTGGAAGAGTGCAAGCAATGTGCTCTGTTAGAGCTAGGCAGTACACTCATTCAAGCATGTGCAAGGTCTGAGGCTTGTAAACATCTTACCCCAGCATGTACTGGCTATTGTGGTACTAAGGCTAATGTCCAGACAGCACACAGCATGCATGGCTTGCAATTGTTGACATGGGGTATATGTAGGAGCTGTGGCCACACATGGCTGTACATGTCATGAACATATCACCTGTGACTACTCAGGAACATACAGAGCAGAGCTGGATTTCCCTGAGTCTGTCAATACAGGCCTTGTGTAGGTCCTATGGTCCTGTTATTTGGGTATGTCTGTAGGCATTGCATTAGGTGGACATGTCTAAAGACATACATGCCACATGGGGTGTTGTATGATATGATAGATGTCATTGGGTGACCAGTAGAGAGGGGATATTACCTCTGTCAACATAGATATCGAACCTTATGTACTGTTAGCATGCTATCTGCCATGTGAATGTGTGTAATGACTGTAGCCACCCGTATGTAGAAAGGTAAAGGTAAGCTATGGTAATGTAATTTATGTTGTATGAGTGTGAGATGTACATATCCACGGTAGGGTACGGTTAGGTTATATCCAACCATGAGGGTGTTGTTTACTGGTGTACAGCAACAGTCGACCGTGTTAACGCTGACAACATCCGAGGGACCCTGTTATGTGTACAACTTAGCTGGTTACAAACAGTGGTATTTTTGCATTGCATAACACATTATGCAGCTGTGTCTGTACATGGGTACTTTGCACAGTTGATGTAGGCCTAGGTACAGTCCACCAATCGAGGGTCATCTGGTGGTCTACCATATTATGTCATACCACATATGGATGTGTGTTGGTAGTCTGGGAACATGGTGGTGGATGTATATGAGGATACAACCTATAATGCAGCATTTGCCAGTGTCACCTGTACCTGACTCATCTGTGATGCGTTATGTCAGAGTAGTGGTCTTTACGTGTGAGTAGCCTTTACGAATATGTTTACACCACCTGGAATGGTCCATACCACTGTTATGGCCCACATGTCTGGATCTGAGTTATATGGTGGTAGTGTAATTGTGCACTACAGAGCTTTTAGCCAGGTGTTCCTCACTGCACAGATATCAGTATTCCCCATTGTAGGTTCTACATTGAGCAAATGGATTACTAAAGCCACACATCTAGCACGGGTTAGCATAAGCATCCAATGCAATTATCATGTAGGCGTCAGGGTGTTACATCTGTGTGTAGGACATTTGCCTTGGAATGTGGCTATATGGGTAAATGCGACCTAGGTATTATCCACACACACGTGTAACATGGATGAATGTGTGGTGTGTTGAAGGCTCGTCGTTCGGTCATGACAGCCCAGAATGAGAGACACTGGACAACCTCATAATAACAGCAGGACATTGGCTCATTGTTTTGGTCTAGCAATTGCCACCCGTACCATGACATCACTGCGCATGGCATTAATGTGCTTGGTAGCAAATGCCCCATGTAAGGTGACGGACAGTGGCAGAACTTGTGTATATGACCAATGTGAGATATACTTAGGGTAGCAGTCCTGCTAATAATGACAAGTACTAACACAGCCGGGAGAGGTCATCTTGACTACTGCACCTCAGTACCATTACACAAGGTGGCTCACAAATTATGCTTGTACATGCCACTGTTCCACGTATAATGCCACTGTCCACAACCTGCTATCAATGTATGCCTTTCAGGGCAGCAAGGTGTGTGACACATGCTGAAGGTAGCATCCATCTGTGCGACCCAGGTAAGCTATTGTCTGTCACGTCCACACATGCATGAATGTGTATACATAACATATATGTCAGTACTTCATGTACATGTATGCATGTGTATCACACAGCACAGACATAGATATAACATTTACAGGCAACATACAAGTATCAGGTAGTAAATCAGTATGATGTACATATATACTGACAGGTAGGATGTACCTAATTGTAAACTTGTGTGTTTACAGTAGGAGTCCATTACAATGTGTTTTGTACATGTAAGTGTTTGAGCATGTACACTGTGGCCTTCAGTGGTTAGAATCGGAGTGCATCCCAAACAGCCCTGTGCTACTAAGTGTATGAGCGTACCCACTGCCACCTTGTGTAATTTGAGTCAGTGCATCAAACAAGCCCTTAGTTACTAAGTGTATGAGGATGCCCAGTATAACCTTGTGTAGTTGTAGTCATAGTGCATCCCAAATGGCCCTGTGCTACTAAGTGTATGAGCATGCCCACTGTAACCCTGTATAGTGATAGTAGTTGTCCATTCCACAGATGGCCATACTCCAGTTCAGGTTCCTGTTGTGCTACAACTATACCTCTCAGGCCTACCTGCGGATGGTGTGTCTTGTTTGTGCATACAGGTTGTAATGGACACCTACTTTAAACACACAGGTCTACACCTATGTACTTCATGACTGTCAGTCTCCCTGTTGTTGTCCTCAATTGTAGAAGGGCAGTCTGACTGCCTTGGGATGTGTAATCTCTGTGGCATGTCTCATAACTGTGTAGTACTGTAATAGTGATCCTTAGATAGGCAGGAATTCTGATCCCACCACTGGCAACTGTGTGCGTGTGTTTGTGTGTGTGACAGCAAATGCCTGAGTGTGTGTGTCAGCAAATGGCTGAATGTGTTTGTGTGTGTGTGTCTCAGCAAATGCCTGAGTGTGTGTGTCAGCATAGGCTGAGTGTGGTTGTGTGTGTGTGTGTGTGTGTGTGTGTCTGCCTGAGACAGGAACTATGCTTTTCAGAGTATGTACACTCTTTACAATTCACATGACCACCTTTGGCAATACTGCTGATGTCACCCACCTAGACATACACCTCTGGGACTGCTGTAACCCAGTAATCTCCATAGCACATGCTGTAGGATGATACACTAGTTAGGTAGGGGTTCTATTCCAGGACATGGCAGTTGTGTGTGTCTGTGTGTGTGTGTGTTTGACTGTCAGAGCCTATGTGGAGGTGGCTGTGATTGTCTAAACACTGGACATGTTCGGGAGCAGATTTTGTAGTTTTCCTATATGGTGTCCATCTTATATGTCATAATGTCCACCTCACGAGGAGTACAGATGTCAGTCAGCCAAGGGACTGTGTTGGCAAGCCATACCCCTACATCTGGCAAAAGGCCTGATGAACAAAGTATGCAACCCTACTATTACCCAGAATACGTCCTGAACCCATGTGTCATACACAAGCACACTTGCCTAAAATATCCCGCTATGTTGCTAGTACCCTACACATTGATGACAGATAGTAATCATGGTGTGATTGCAGTGGGCCACAGAGGGCATGGCACCCTGTACAGCAATACGATAGGCACATAATTGCGGATAATGTGCCTTTACTATGTTCCCCACTGGATGCTTGCAACATATGTGGTGCCATCAAATGTGATCCACAGAGGCCATACAATGTCTTACACATGTGCCCTGTATGGACCAATGCCACTGACACCAAGGAATACCTGTATCATGCTATCAATGCAGGTGCAGGGTCAACCTGCTGACTATAAGCAGGTTCTGCCACACCAGGCCAGTATTGGCATATCAGAGGATAACAGTCTGTGTACACAACATGTGCCAGCCAAACCAAGTACACCTTTACATGTCACTGTACATTATTGTGGGGCATGCGCATCCCAGGCAATATCCATGTCAAGGACTACCAAACACAGGCATGGCATGCATTGCAAAGCTATGGCCATACACAATGGTAACCAGGATGTCAGGACAGTTCATACAATACCCATCTGTGTGGGACATTGCAGACACCACATACATGTACAGCACTACACACCATTGTCGGGTGGCATGATGCCAAGAATTACACCTCACCCAGCCTTGTACAGCCATCTTGCAAAGTCAACCACCACACACCCATGAAGCAATGCACACATGCATGTCAGTACTGGCACCTTGTGTCTGCATGTGGGGTATGATGCTCCCAACCACAGTCACTCCCAGTATAACTCCCATTGGAATACCGACAGATGTCAAACACGTTCACATACCCTAGCCCATAGAACCTCTGGATATCCCCTGTGGTGCATGTAGTACCTGTGCGTTACTGCAGTGTGGCAAACTAAGTGGTTTGGGAGTGTATTTGTGGGCCTGGCAAAGAGTGTCAATGTGAGTCCATTAGTGTGGTTGTGTTGACAATGACATCCGTTCATGTGGACAGCCATGTGTGCTACACCTAATGTATGTCTACTATATCTCTGTTGCAGATGTTGCACACCAACACACAAGTATGTTCTTACAGCACACCAACATGTCAGCTTTGTGGCACATGGAATAACTGCATGCACTTGTAATAGTAATGACTAGTCAGTCAGGGGTTTGAACCCCTATACTGGTAGGTGTGTGACAGACAGTGCTTAGGTTTTAGTCTCCAAGCCCTTCTCTGATTTACTTAGTCTCCAAGCCCTTCTCTGATGTACTTTGCCTCTGTCTGTCCTTCCCACACACTCTCTGGTGGATGTGGAGGTGTACACCTGCTCAGCAGCAGCTTATGTATTGTAAGTGTTCGGGTGATGGCCTTTGCAGCTATTGCAGTCCTCCTCTAGCTGATTGCATGTGGAACAGCTGTGATGATGTTCCCATAGCCATTCACATGAAAAACACAGTACAATATCTAGGAACATCATGTTGGTGTTTGCCCATGACAGTCACTGTGAATGGTACCTGGATCTGGTGTTTGGTAAATGGCATCACAGATGATATCTGGATGTTCCTCAAACAACATACACATGGGAAATAGCCTAAAGACAGGAGGGTGATGTGCCAGACATGACTACAGCATGTAAGTGTAACTATGCTTCATTGAGACAACTGCCTGTTTAACAAGGTGTGTGTGGTAATGGCTATTCTGCATGTTTTAAAACTGACAAGACAGTGCTCTATTTGTGAGGGACCCCCATCTGTTGGGCCATCTGTGGACTGGTCAGTGTGTGGAACCATGTGTTTCCTGTGTTACTCACTGAACACACACCAGTGAACAGCAGGAGCATAGTGTGAGGATTGCAGCCAGTACATGGTGATAGTGATGAGTTACTGCCATCACATCCCTGACTGAACATATGTCACATGAAACAGTGGTATGACAGACACTGTCTGGGGTTCTCAGTGACATGCCAATAATGGGCCACTGTTCATAGCTGCAGTCACAAGTCTTCTACACATTGTACAGATGTCATGCAGTATATATGCATGTGTTGTGCTCTCTCTGCAAATGTATACCATCTGTTGTGTTGGGTTGATGGTCATATCTATGCATGCTGTTGTAAGTAATCCTGAATGCTGTTCACTATTACTAAGCCATATCGGTGTTTAAACTGCAACACCATAGGCTGTATGGGTTTGGATGTCCCGGCAGAACCTCCTGTCCCACTTCAGCTGGCCATGGCACTGGGCACCAGCACATTTGGGGCCCAGCCTTGGACCTCTACCTCTGTTGGCTCTGCACCGCCTTCTGGTGGTACCGCCACTGAGGATGGGGCTTGTCCCCCCTGGGAGCAGGTCCAGACAGGGACATGTCCACCATCATACAGTCCTGGGCGTGGTGCGTAGGGGGCTCAATAAGGGGTTTTGAGGCCAGCTCAAGGGCAGAGTGTCACATTTACAGGGTGAGGCTGCCCCTCCTAGACAGCCCCCAGAACTACCACCTTTACAGCTGTTTTGGTGCAGTGGTGGCTGCCCATGGCTGGGGACCTCTGTCCCACTGTTTCCATCTGGGGGCTCATGGGCTTGTGAATGCAGAATACCCCTCCCCATCTGAGGTGTATCCCCCCACATGTGTCATGTACTGACCCTGTATGCTGTCTTGTCTGCCATCCTACCCTACCTATCCTCCACGAGCATACCTACTCTCCTTCCCCCACATCCCACTCTCACCCTACGGAAACAAAAGGCCAATCGGTTCCTAGAACAACATTTGCCCCATACATAGCTGTCCATTTCACACACGTGTCCACTGGACACATGTAACCCTTTTAATATGCATCACAACATACTCCAGTTGTCCTCACCCCTGTCTCTCAGGCGCACGATCCTAGTATGCACATGACTCCTAAATGTTCCAGGTACATGTGATGTGGATGACCCCATTGTACACACAACACTACCAGTCCCTCTATGGTTACCCCATTTACCTTTATCGTGATGATGATGTCGCACACAGCACCTTGCAAGAGTACTGTCCTCACATAATGATTGGACAGGAACTGTTGTGTTAATGTAAATAACATGCACAGAGTGATGTATATGGCCAATGTACAAATGTTTGCATGTATGACTGACACATGTCTGTCTATGGGAGTCTTGATATTACATAGGACAACACCACTACATAATACAGGCGTTGCTGATGTTTCCCTTTTCATTCCTTTGTAATGCTTTGTTGTCACTTGGGATGTTCCTGATATATCTGTATATATATATATATGTATGTATCTATATGCTGGACATAAACACTCACACATACATCTACATGATGGAATACATTTCCTATACTGTTGAATTACTGCGCTGGATGATATGTTTGTGATAAGGTCTGATGTCTGTATATCTGCCATGGCTTAGTGGTAAATCACAATAGCTGTATGTGCAGGGTCCTGGTTTCGAGCCTTGCAGAGGCTGTTTATTTTGTTGCTGGGCAGAACAAGGCCATTGGATACGGTGTGATTAAGGCACATTAAAGCAGTTGTGAACGGGTGTGCATGGGTTTGCGCGGTGCTAAGCAATGCTAACCTCTGGTTACAGTTTCTTGCACACAGTTAGCCTCTACATTGCTTTACCAGTGTAATGCTCACATACTGGAGGCCAAACAGGCTTACACCCGCTTGCTCCTGCACTTTCAAACGCACTGCATTTGGTGCTTGCATCTGACACTCATGCCTCTGCGTGGGAGTGAGGACTATGATATTACCTTGTGATGCCTATTACATCGGATTACATGCCTACAGTATCGGGAATGGCTGCCCATTAGGTGACAGCATGCCGTTCGACTGTATGGAATTCACGGCCTGTCCAGAGTTTGATTCATATTATTAGTGTGTTCCTCTTACAATCTGCACCCATCTGGCTAATACATGGGAACTGACACTCTTCAATACAAACAAGTAATTGGGTTTTGGAACCCACCTCCTTCAGCAGAGTCATGCTACTGCATACCTAATATTCTATCATCTTTCTAAGGTTTTCAGTTGAATATGTGCTTTCTGTCCCTATCATTCCTCTCATACGATTAGGGAAATATACAAACTGAATCAGGGACACAGCATAACAACATCAGGGACAAATTTACATTATTGGTGCTATTAACCTGACACATTGACACACTCAGAGCATATGAACTCATACTCATTATCTGAGGTAAATTATGTTTATAACTCTTAATTGTTGTCGTTATTCATTATGTGTAATTCACCACCTTTCCTCCAAATGTCACTAGTTTTAGGAGGGATTAAGTGGGGCAGAGTTAGAAACCGAGTCAAAATCTGGGACGTCCCTGGAAATCGGGGACAGTTCAGAGGTATGGTCCTTATTTGTTCCCCCAATGGTTTATGTCCTGTCCAGTGGATGTGCTCTTAGGGGTTGAGAGGTATGGGCATCAGCTATGCCCATTTCGGAATATTACTTACATCCCTGGGGCAGTCCTAATACGACTGCACCAGCCAACATCTGCACGCCTAGGCCCATAATTGCATACCCATAGTTCCCCCACCTGTCACTCCTCTACAGCACTCATCCTTACTGTGGATACAGGGGGGTATAAACACACCAGTACACACTGCCCACTCTCCCCATTTCGGGACACATGTCGTACATTATATCGACCCATGGGTTATCAGGCTTGCACAACCTACTGGTCCATGTACATCTACAGGCTGGTTTGATAAGTCATTACTGGGACTGCCTCCGATCATTAATTTTTAGTGTCCCACAAGGGACATTGATGTCTATATTTCAAGATTAGACCTGGCAGGTCTCTCCCACTGGTAGTATCCTGCCAGTGGTCTGGGAAGCAGTGGTGTGTTTACCTTTATTGTGTGTTTGTATGTCTCACCAGCCTAGCTGGGGGGTGTGGGGGTTGATGCTACGTGTTACACATTTGTTTATTGGACCCCTCACCCCCATATGCATGGCCTGTGAACATATGTTACTCATAACTGCTGTATCATATCCTAGCTATATACATGTGTATATTTACAGTCTCACACATATATATATATATATATATATATATATATATATATTTACATTACTATATACAAATATATCTGTATATGTATGCATACATGTATATTTATATTTTGCTGTATATATATATATATATATATATATATATATATATATATATATATATATATGTGTCTCACAACATATCGGTCTATGGGTGTCTGCATATGTATATATTTATATGTGGGTATGTATCTGTATTCTGTCTCTGTATGTATACATTTGTACTACGGAGAGGAAAAGGCTTATCTCTATGTTGCTATGGGTAGATATACACACATACCTCTATATATATATGTCTACATCTGGTTATTCCGTTCCTTGCCATATAGATTACTTTTTGCGGCAGTGGGACTCCTAGTGGGTGTGGCTGCTCGTTGAGTGACACCTCTGCCCAATGAACACATTTGCTTACATCCCTAGGGCTGTCCATATAGGCCCACATCAGCCAACACCTGCACACCTAGACCCATAAGTAGCTACCTATAGTTCCCCCACCTGGACCTCCTCAACAGCACCCATCCTTACTCTGGGTCCTGGTCTGTTCTGGACACACCACTACACGCTGCCCACTCTCTACTACACGGGACCCATTTCATACAATTGTCTCGGCCCATGGGTCATCAGGGTTTCCCACCCTTGTATTCCGAGTATGTATACACCCCAGCCAGAATGGCAGGTCTATCACCGTCTTTTGGTCTTGGCAATTTTTGGGGTGTCCCGCAAGAGACGCTTCAGTCTGTGTTCCAAGATTAGATTCACGGGTGTACTGTGTACCCCCTGGTTGTATCCTGCCTGTGGTCTGGGGAGCAGTGGACTCTTTACATTGTTTGTGTGTATGTTTCCCATGTCCAGCTTGGGGGGGGGGGGGTGGAAGGTCATGCTACTTGTTTCATGTTTCTTGCTTGGGCTCATCACTTCCATTTGCATAGCCTGTGAACATATGTCATTCTTGTGTGCTGTTTCCTATCATAGCTGTATATCTGTCTATAGCTATGCACACACACACACATATATATATATATATATATATATATATATATATATATGTTTATATATATATATATATATATATATATATATATATATGTTTATATATATATATATCTATATCTATATATATATATATATATATGTGTGTGTGTGTGCCTGTAAAGCAATACATACCCTGCACAAACACACTTACACATGCTTACTGGTGTTTATATATGCTTGACCTGCTTACTAGTGCCTTATTCATTATGACACTAACACTTCACTCCAGTTAATTTTTAATTGATATTTTGCAGGTTATACAGTGGACAGATATCGCAATATGTTCATGTATGGATTACCGATGGTAAATGTTATGTGATACAGTGGGATTCTGTACGGGAATGTCTGTTCGTTAGTGGGGGGTGCTCTAACCAATACACTATTGCTGTGCTGCTTCATTTGCATATATACCCATATACCCATGGCTCCTGGTTCCCCAAACGCACACCCCAGTGCCTCCCTAACACTGCTGTCATCCATTTTCCAGTCAGATTCGCGGTGAATCCACACCACTACACATTGGCCACTCCCTACTCCTATAGACCCATCCCAGCGGTTGACTCATTCCACGTATCCTCAGAACTCCCAAACATTTAGTCCACAAACATTGGTGACATGAGTGACCAAAAGAATACTATTCACAATTTTTGGGTTGTCCCACATGGGACACGCATGTGTTTATGTCAAGATTAGACTTTATACTTCATTACATCCTTACTCCCGTTAACATGACACTAAAATAAATTAATATGTATGACTATGTGGTAACACACACGTTACACATGACATCCT
The DNA here is from genome assembly GCF_019279795.1 of Protopterus annectens. Taxonomy (NCBI): domain Eukaryota; kingdom Metazoa; phylum Chordata; order Ceratodontiformes; family Protopteridae; genus Protopterus; species Protopterus annectens. The sequence continues at coordinate 952,291,601 of NC_056732.1, forward strand.
AATTATGTACGTGTTCGGGGTATTTCTTTTACAAATAGACCGGTTTAGTAATTGGCGTTGCCATAGCAGGCAGATCACAGGAATGATTCCATGTGTGGGGAAGTCCTCACATTTGATTATTTCCAGCACAGCACTGACTTTGGACATTGTACACACTTCTGCGTTTTAGCAGTTTTGTCACGTCCCTCTTCTGCACAACCTATTATTCTATCTACTGTAGAGGATTGTAAGGGCACATTGATGTTATTTATGTCTACAAATGGAATGCATGTGTTACAGAGAATGTACTTCTACATATTGATGTCTGCATGTGTATATGCATATATACCTATAACAAATTCGCTGATCTCCATGGGGTGGTCCAGTTAGAACCAGCCCATCCAACCCTGGCATGCCTGGCTCCATAATTTCATGCCCATAGTTCCTCCACCCCACCTGTGTTCAAAATACATGCATACCATCCATTGTCCACTTGTTATCGCAGCCATGACACACCTCCACACATTGCCCTCTCCAGAGCGTTATGGGCCCTACACATATGTTGTCCCAACCTATGTATTCTCATGCTCTCCCACCATTTAGTCCTTGAACATACCTGCCCTTGCTTGTGTAATGGTCGGAAGGCCAAATGGTCTATCAGTATTTGGGTAGTCCCACCAGGGACTACCCTCTGTGTCTAAGGTAGACTTAGCAAATCAACAATGTTACTACCACTGGTTATATCCTACCTGTGGTGTGAATAACAGTGCTTTGCTCACTCCTGCCCAGCTGGATATGACATACGCTGACAGCGCTATATAATACAGGGGTTGCTGTTGATTCCCTTCTCATTCCTTTTGTATGCTTTATCGTTCTTTCTTCATAGATATATATATATGTGTGTGTGTGTGTATATATGTGTGTATATATATATATATATATATATATATATATATATATATATATATATATATATATATATATATATATATATATATGTACATATATTATATATCTGTATATACTTATATACATTTCCTATGCTGGGCACTGCTTAGACCCGCACAAGTGCACTCAGACTTGCTTACTGGTACTTATATGTGTTTACTGCTGCTTATTTGTGCTTATGCCTGCTTACTAGTACCATATTCATTTTGACAGTGTCACTTTGCTTGAATTATATTTAAGTTAAATATCTCATGTGATACTCTTATGTCGGTTTTACGGCAAAACGACATTCATTCCACATGGAAAATAATATGTGCTATTGTTGGGCTTGAACCGTGACTGCCTGTTTGATAGGTGGATGCTCTAAACACTACACTATTGACACATTGATTCCACATATTTTTCTCTATTTGAATGAATATGATGTGTAAGCTATGCTCGGTGGAGGGCGGCAACATGCAGACACGCTGCGCTTTGCTTATACCTTCACTATTGCTGCAATTCGAATGTATAATAGGGACACGGGGACAGGGAATCTAATTGTGACAGTTCTCGGGACAGGGCTATACATTCCACTACGTGCGTGTGTGTTTACTACTTCAGTTTTATTTCACTGTTCATGGACACTCTTGTATGCTTAGCATACATTTCGGTATCCACTGACACTGACTTACTATTAGGGGCGGGCTCTACTAGTAGGCATAGTAGGTTTTGCAAATGTCGGGGCATGTTTACGCCTCCGTAGAGCACTTGTACACGCTCCCTGCACTCACACATGTTTCCTGTGCAAATCGAGGGTGCAGCAGCGCACCCTCATACATATTCATATGGCGCTGCTGCGCCATCTGTAGTGAGGACACTCGGTGCAAGGCTAAAACCATCCTTGCGCCGAGCTTCTTGAATCCCGGGGAAAGACTATGTTCACATGTGTTAGTTTGTTTTTAGTTTAGCTGTATTATTTAGTTAATGAAAAGTAAACAACTAATAAGAAATGCTGCATATTCACTACAAATACAAGAGGGTGTTCTGTTACAAAGGCCATCGAATTCCCTAGTCACAGGTGAAAAGAACCTTTATTAAAATTATCTCAGCACGCTGGAATAATATTCCACAACAGACTTGAATAAAAACAATTTAATTCTGGTCAGGAATCCCATCTTAAGGGTGAATACAAATGCTCTGGCTTCAGTGCTCTGGGCGTGGCTTCACTACTTCACCCATTCTGCATTAGTCTTATTTTTCTGTACCACATTCTTTTATGTGATATTTATGTGATACCAGATGATGCCCACTGACTGTACAAATTGCAAATATTGTAAATAGTGTTCTAAGAATCTGACACCATAATTCATTCTTTAGCCCTTGACCATTCTTCCATTATCTGTCTAGTAACCTACTGCATGGGTGCTATGTAGTGGTGTTATTGTTTTCCTCACCAGTTCTATTTTATAACATGATACTAAGATGTAATATAGCCTAGATCTATGTTATCTTTACTCCTACTTAATAACTCCATACTAATATATCATTGAGTCATAGTCATATTATTGTAAGAATCCTATCCCTGGAATTTAGGAACAAATAGTTCACTGCAAAAAGCATAACTTGAGCAATGATCAGCGGCATGCAGAGTGGGGACAAATCAGTGACACACGTAGAGAGGTTGCACAAAGGCCACAGCATTTTAAGTCTGCATAGCATGTAAATTAGTGTATAATAAGATTTTAATGAACAGCATTATTATAATGAAGATGATGTGAATGCAAATGAAGGTAAACAATATGGTAGAGTGATTCAGAAATATATAAAAACTGTGCAAAGAGTTGTGACTGCCACTATAGCTATGCACCATAAATTAATGGTGAACAGAAACAGAAACCTTTCTCACATGTTAGGCTAGCACCAGGATTACCAGCAGTGTATGGGTCTGTGGCTGTCCTCACAGTGAGCAGCTATCAGGGTGTACATTGTTGCCATCCCTGACACAGAAGAATTTGACCACACCTAACATTTTACCCCCTTCATGACAAAGAAATGGTGGACTGCTACATTGTGGACAGAAACTCTATGCAGGAGTTGGCACAAATGTGTTGCCCTTGTAAGCAGGTATGTTATACCCATTCCTGTGCTCACCAGTGTATGTGCAGCATTGACAGCCCTGGCTACAGGGACCTTCTTTCGATTAGGTAGGGACATGGTGTGTGTATCCCAGGCATCTGCCTCATGGATACGACACCAGTTTCTCAATTGCTGTGCTACAGCACATGGAGGAGCATATGTCATTCCCATGTAGTGCAGCAGAGAAAAACAACACCATGCAGACTTTTCATGAAATAGCCAATTTCCTTGAGGTGGTGGGTTCCATCATTTGCACCCTAAGTACCATCAAGGCCACACCTGGGATGCAAAAGCAATGGCATTATGATGTCCCTGCACTGGCCCAGTAATCAAGGACCCTCAGTCCTCACCACTGGCAACAGTGGGGAATGTACACACTGGGAGAATGACAAGTACACACACAGTAAAGTGCAATTTCCCTTAAGAACACATAGAGATCACAGTCAGTCTAGGGGCTGTTTTCTCACTCTTTCTCCAGATCCCCAATAAGACTCCCCACTGGCACAACTACAGAATTGTGATCTCAGCTGAGTGGCCAGGATAAGCCTCCAATACCCTCTCTGGTCCAATCAGTGCTTTGTGTCCCTGCCCAAGTAGCTGACACACAGACTCTTTGAGATTTGATTTATATACCAATACACACACACACACACACACACACACACACACACACACACACACACACACACACACACTTGGGAAAGGCTGGCACAGAACTACTAACTAAGCCCCCTTCTGCTCAGACTATAAGGTAGTTTCCACTGCCACCAGCCACTACTTATCAGCTACTTTAAGGCCTTTAACAAAGGGTGTCCAATCCTACCGTGTAATGTTACTGTTAATCCAAATGGTAGTCTGAACAAGAGCAAGGCTATTTAGGAGTGGCCTATACAGTGTCACCAAATAGATATGCAAGTACACTGAGAGCTCAAATATTTCTAAACAGACTAGCCACAATTAAAAGGTTTAAATATATTTAATAATAAATAATAAAGGAACACGACAATACTCAGTAAATAATCAGTACATCAGAGTTCAAAATCACAGGAAATATTTAAAACAACATCACAGGACAGTGTCAAATAAATAAAGAAAAAATCTAAGTTACACTTTACTATATTCCTATCTGAATCTAATAGAGTTACTATGCCCTAGAAACTTACTTACAGCAAGGCAGGGGCAGAAGGTGAGTGTATGTTTCCTAGTCAAAGACAAAATACAAAATGCACAGTCTCTCTCTGAAAGAGTTCTTAAATTAATACCAAATATTACTGCTGGGTTAGCTTGGATGACATCACTTTTTGTCACCTGACTTTAGTTCCCAAGTTAATCCCCCTTTGTCAGAACCTAACAGAGTTTAGCATCTCTCTGTGAAAATGCATAGCCTTCAGTTGTTTGCAACTGCTAGGAGACATAAAACAATAAAACACTTACAAAACAATGCAGAAGGCACCCTAGTTCTAGACATCCTGTCTCCTTGCTGCATTGAAACTAACTTTTATGATGCAATAATAAAACAATTTCATTTCAGCTATTTTCTCTGAATTTTTTTCAAGTTAACCTCCTGTCTTCCAGTTTCCATTAAACATATACATCTAAACAGTCACACTAGTGCAGGTACATTCTTGTTCTGTTCCAATAGGGCATGCCATGGTTACATTTTAGCTCATTACTTTACACACACTTCTGCATAAATCATATCAATATTCACAAATGACATAGAATTATTTACAAAATTCCTGATAGCTGGGCTGGCAGTGTGACATGTATATCAACTGTAAGGGATTCTACTCCATCAACTGCCAGCTGGTTTGCCCTACATATGGTAGAATATACAATGTGTCAGTGTACCACCCAGACAATGCTCTGTGTTATCACATCTAGAAGACATGTGACTTAAAGCAGCAATTTGTGCAAGATGACATCCTCAGAAGTATCTTACTGGTGATGTTGGATATGCCCCAGAGCCATGGCTCATGACAATGATGTCAAACCCACAGAGCATGGAAGTGAATGCATACAACACTGCTCTATCATAGACCCAAAACACTGTCATATGTGTTCAGATTAATAAAGGCCTGTTTCTGCTGTTTAGAAGCCTATGGTAACACACTGCATTATTCTCCAGAATCATGCAGCAACATATTTGTTGTTTATATAATGCTACACAACAGATTGGTATGCAAGCAAATACAACAGGGTATTGCCATTGAGGGAGAGGATGTGCTAGAGTCAGCAACAGAAGAGGAGGCTAGTAAGGAGTTTTTGTATGAGCTGGCTGTAGGGGATTTTTATGCAAGGCAGAGGTTGGCACTGTATGTCACTTTGTCACAGACTAAGAAGTGCCTCCATTGTGGTGTACATGGGAAGAGGTGGGTGGTTGTATTTGGTATGAAGGTGTGTATAGGGACACAGCTACTACAGAATTTGCTGCACTGTGCATGAGAAACTGTTACAGGTCCAGGGAACCCTCAGGAAGGCTGTGCAGTGACTGTGCATAGCCTTGTCCATGGAGATGACCTGTCTAAGGAATGTCACTGGCATGATCTGAAGCCAGCACAAAGTATGGTGTGCTCCTTGAGCATGTATGACAGGCTGTGTCATAGTAAAGTTCTGTACATGCACCCTGCTTATTTGAACATCCACTGTTAGTTGCACATGGGTACCTTGAGGGTGCAGAATCTCTACTGCACCTGCCTAAAATGCTACATAAATGGGCAAAGCCCTCTATGAAGTCATCATGCAGACCTCATACTGCAATGATTAACTCTACAATGGTTGTGGTCGCATCAAGCAATGCATGCATGACTGCTCTGCACCTCCTGTTGTGTGACTGCCTTGGAGGCACTCATTTCAGGTGAGAGGCTGAAACTGAAGAATTAGTGGCCACTAGTATCCTGGACATTAATTTCCTTCACATTTTCATGGGAGCCCCATTGATGTCTGGGGTACAGTGGATGAGTATGCATCCTGATCTGTGGGTAGGCCAACTTCTGTCCTCTGACTGAGGGGTAGGTTGCACAAGTAATGGAGCAGTAACTGTGGAAGGGGAAGAAGATATGTCCACCACTTTACCTGTGCCTGACAGTGCCACTGTGGCTTCAAAACTGTACTAGGCTGTGGCAGCTATCATTGTCAGGCTTGGATATTGCCCCACCATCAGGCATGCCAGCATTCATGGTGGAAAAATAGATACTGATGCATGTGTGAAAAAGACAGACACAGCCAAGTGTATCACTGCGACTTTGTAATACTCCCCAAACCCAGTGAGGCTACAATGTAAAACAGAATGGAATGCAAAAAATGTGGGCCACTTACCTTGTGCAGACTGATGTAGCAGCTGAAGACTTGAATTGCCTCAATGAAAGAAAATGACCATATTCAGTATGGCTTTGGTTCTGGCTTTGGTATGTTACACTATAATATATATATATATATATATATATATATATATATATATATATATACAAGAGAATACCCAAATGGGTCATTGTTCACTGACACCCATGGTGGTAATGGTGATGGTTAAAGTTTTGAGTCAATGTAAAGTCCTCCACTGGGTATGAGAGAGCAGTCTTGTTCCCCCAAGCAGACATGTCAGAAACTCCTCCTTGTCTGTAAGAGATGACTGTGGACCCCCCACCCATGGCCATCCAATCCTGTACAAGGTGGGTTGCCTTATTACCAGCATGATGGATCATGTTGGTGGTCTTATGGTGCACTTATTCTTGTGACCTACTATGATTTCCAACAGCATTTACCTGACAAAAAGGTCTTGGCAAACACTTTTGCGGAAGGCCCAGTCATTCTTGCTGTAAAGAGGATCCATTAGCTATGTTTACAGAAGGCCTGCAGTAAGATGTCACTCTTTGCCTGGAAGAACTTTTCCATTCTTTTCTTGTCCTTTGTAGATATCATGATCTGTAAATGTGAGGACAGACATAAAAGTCTTGGCAAACACTTTTGCAGAAGGCCCAGTCATTCTTATCTGTAAGGAGGATCCACCGGCTAAGTTTATGGAAAGCCTGTAACAAGATGTCAGTCTTTGCCTGGAATAACGTCTCCATTCTCTTCTTGTCCTTTGGAGCCATCATGCTCTCTAAATGTGAGGAAAGACATATGGTAAGCTATTGGCCCTTGATATCAGCCACATCCACATTATATCACGCCACCACATATTTCAGAACTATTCCAGACTGCAACATCTGAGCTATGCACAAACACATGTCACTTGTAAAGGTGACTGCCATAGGGCAGCAGTCTGCACCTGATCACAGGTGTGCCTCTAGCAAACCACACTGTGCAGCATGTACTTATGAAACTTGCCACTGCATTCTGATTTGACCTCTGCATCTTGATATGTGTTCTCTGAGTCATGCTTCACAATATCACATGTTCCCACCTCACTCTCCCCAGTATCTCCAGTGAATGAACTGCTATTTGATCTCAGGCCATCTGGGTGAGAACACTACAGGCACTCAAATCCCAAGCACTTAAAAACCACAGTGTCTAAGCCAGAGATTCAAGTAACTTGTAGCTCATATAGGCTGCTGCTTGCACTCAAACTCGAATATGAGTTAGGACAAGCAGCCGTGGGAAGGGAGTAAAAGGGGGATTGTAGACTTAAGGAGGGGGATTGGTTTAATGAGTGGAAGGGCAGTTTTAGGATTAGGGAGCAATCAGGGAATTTAGGTTTAGGGATTATGAGTATTTTTTTATTGATGGCCAAGAAGAGACATGAAAAGTCATTGCTCACCATTTCTTTCTTTCTTGACATTTGTTTACCAGGAAAGTCTGAATGGATAGTTTTATCCATTTTCAGAGGTGGCCTGGGAGAAAAGCTACACAAATAAAAAAACAGAAAATGCATATACATAGGTGAAAACTGACATCATATTACAATATACTGTACATACATAGATTAATACGAATATTCATACACATATGACGTAGAATAATACACATATACCATTCAAACGATAAATACAATATCAGGTAGCACTGAAACATTCTGACATGTAAGTGAGAGGATTTATTAGTCACTCATAAGGCAGATGTCAAAGTGAAACATTCAGACAGTGGATAAGGAAGAGGAGAGGAAGGGAGAGGGGAGTGATAAATAGATATGGAAGATAGGAGCAATAAGGAGTAAAAGCAAGATAAAGACTAGGGAAATACGAGTAACAGAAATAAAACGAGTTAAAAGAGATAGGGTATACATAGCTATTAGAGGAGCTGGAGTTGATTTATTTAGCCAGGAGAGTAGCTTGTGCAAAGCCAGGAGTAAAAAGAAATCTTTTAGTTGCAGCTTAAATAAATGAACGTTACATATTGCCCTGATTGGTGCAGGGATTGCATTCTAGTTGTTTTGCTACATACTGTGATTGCAGACTTTGCCTGCAAGATATGAATTAGATTTTTGTCAGAAGATCGAAGGCGATGATTTGGGAGATTGTGGTGGAGAACTGTACTTATAGTAGGGCACGAAGGATGATTAAATGTAATTTTGTATGTTAAGAAAAGTTGGGTATAATTTAGTTGGTGTGATATATCTTGCCAATTTAGCGTTTTTAGAGCAGAACAGTGATGTGTTCTGTGACTTATGGCAGCTTCAAATCTAGCCACCTTATGGTAACATTGTTCTAATTTAGATTTTAGGGTGGACCGAAGGTTAGTCAGTATGGGACAACCACATAACTGAGAGGAGAGTTGGAATGTATTGGCAAGAGTGAGTCTGGTGGGTGCAGTAAGGAATTTTTTTGACTCTATACAGCATTCATATTTTTGTGCATCTATCTTTATATTGCTCTGTATGTGGAGGTCATGTTTGAGGTTGTCATCTATTGTAACCCACAGCAGTTTTGTAAGGGACACTACTTCTATTGTTTCTCATGGGTAAGTGATTTGGGGAAAAATAAAAGGAGTTTGATTTTCTTGGATTAAGAAGGAATTGATGGTTACAAAGCTAGTTTTCAATAGAGTTAAAGGCATGTTGTAAATCTTTTCTAAGTTTTCTAGAATGCCTGAGAGGCAGATAATGGTGGAATTGTTTGCATACTGTACAAAGGATGCTTGTTGTATAGAGGAAAGAAGATTGTTTATAAAGATATTAAACAGAAGAGGACCAAGGATAGAGCCTTATGGGACACCTGTATTGATGGACAGACAAGGGGAAATGGGTGAATTCCATTTGACTGCCTGGAAGCGTTCTGACAAGTAGTTAATAAACCACTGAAGATCAGATTGTGAGATACCCGTTGTGGACAGTTGTGGTAGGAGCTTTTTATGCGACACTGTCCAAAGCTTTTGTTAAGTCTAGGAATAAGGAATCTACAAGATTACCTCTGTCCCTGGCTTTATTTATGTTATTTGTAAAAGTTAGGAGGGAAGTTATGCTATGGGTAGGTCTAAAGCCATGCTGAGTATTGATTAGTAATTGGTCCCTTAAGAAATGTTGGAGTAGTTATTTATGGATGCATTTTTCCAATATTTTTGAGAGGGGAATGAGATGGCAATGGGTCTGAAATTAGGTAGCTCAGTAGAAGTGCCACCTTTGTGCAATGGGATAATATGGCATTTTTTCCAAATGGTAGAAATATAGGATTTCTGTATTGACTTGTTTATAAGGATGGAGAGTGGATATTCAATGGTGTTAGTAGAAATTCTGAGGTATTCTGCAAGAAGGTTATCTGCAGAGGATGAACAGGGATTAGGTTAAGATAAAAACTTTTTTTAAGAAAGGGGTAGCAATTGGCTTTAGTGTGAGGGTTGGGGCAGTAGTGGGTGGGGAAGAAATGAGTTGGTGGAGTCAGGAAAGGATTCACAGGTGAGGGCAGCTATGCTGTCATTGAAGTATGAGTTAACTTTGGTGGCTGTTTCTAAGGGGGTATCATTGAGGCAGGGGTTAAGATACTGATAGTTTCTGGCTGTAAAATTTGTTTAATTGATAATCAGTTTGTTTTTGAGTTATATCAATGGTTATTTTGTAAATCAGAATAACATTGTGTCTTAATTGACTTGCTTTTGGTACGGTGATAAAGTTGTTTAAAGCACTGTAGGTTTTGTGGAGTTTTACATTTGTTTACTCTTTACATGCCTTGTCATAAGACTTCTACTCTGATTAGTAAGCTATGGGACAAAGTTATTTTTTTTTCTCCTTCTATGTAGTGGTGCAAGGCTGATTAGGATAGTTAAAAAGGTTGAATAGAACCTTTCTACTGCCTCATCAAGTGGCAAAGCTTTTAGATTCAGCACAGATAAAATGATTCATGGTTAAACTTTGACAGATTGCTAGCCTTTTTGCATATTTGTTGTTTAGCTTGGCAAGTAATTTCTTAGCAAACTAATCTGCATAGTTTTAAAACTGAACATGTAGTGGGGTACTGTATGTTGAAAAGTGTCTCACAATTCAACTGCCTATAAAATTAGTACTATATTTTATACTTAAGCCATGTAATTTGCAGAAAAAATATTAAAAAATATAACCATCATTTTCAAATGTTTCATATTTCCTGTTTTTTGATACACACATTACATTCTTACAAAATTGCAAAAAAAATATACCCAAAATGAAAGCAAGTAATAGAAATGCAATATGTGGGGCCTGCTACTAGATATGTATAATGTAGTGTACCTTGTTCTGTAGGTTTAAGTCCAAAAGTTAGCACAGTACCCTTTGAGTCCTGAAAAATTAAAAATCTGTGGGTTTCCATCCCCAAACAGTGACTTGAATTAATTTTCCATCATTATAATTCAACATAAGAGGCGTAATTGTAATTAACGGTGCCTTTTTCTGATGAGATATTAGACTGGGTGGGCAGAATTTCCCTGGTGTCCTTGACACATTTCTGCCAGTCAGCATAAATGTCACCTTGGGCTTCCCATGAAAAAAAATGATACCTAATGGGACAAACCCAGCTGACACAAGTAAATAAATAAATATTGATAAGGCAGTATACATTTATTTCTTAATCACCCTTGCTTTTTGCATATGCCGAAGGAATTCACTGCTTTAGCAGTGGGTGATGCTGTTGATACAGAATAGTACAGAACATTAGTGCCTTCTCCTCAGTGCCCTGCACCTACAGTTTCACTAATTGCAGATTTTGTTTAGTGCTTAGAGGTTGTATCTGAAGTGCAGGATGACTACAGCTTAGTTACTAGTGGTACCATCTTGGAACACACTTAGTGTGAAAATCCAAGTGATCTGTCTGCCGTTATGAAGGACTTGGTCTGCCTGCTGAGAGTGCTGCCATCATTCAGTAGGAGGACATTTTTTTGGGAGAGGGTGCAAATAGGTGCATAAAACTGGTATAATAGTGGCCTAGCAGCTGTCTTTAGTTGCAATTTGAGATGTTATTTTTTGTTTGCCCAGTACTCCAGAATCTTAGGCTTAAATGTTATTTTAGAATGCATTTTCAAGGGTATGACATATCTGAGATGTGATACTGTATTTTTTCTCATATTGATAGGAAATTTTAAATTAACATACACTTAGGAGCCCTGTTTTGGAAACCACATGCTCACATGCTCATGCTGTTCATTTTACTTTCAAAGCTATAGTACATGCACACTAATTCTGGTTCCTTGCCAGATTTCTTCATGCACAGTTACCATCACTAAAGTTTCAGACATGATATTACACAGACTGCTTATTTAAAAGATGCACTTAGTTAAAAAAATATTTAGGGAAATCTGTCAGGACTATTTCATTAGTAGAAGATTCAGAAAATGGAGTTGGTTTGTTTGTCTGGAAATTCAAGTCGTCAATTAAGGATCTAGCATACAAGAAACCTAAATAATTTTGAGAAAAAAATACTCTGATGCTTTGGGTGGAAATGTGCAAGTCTTTATCAGTGGACTACCTAGGATATATTTAATCTAGGGTCTCAGTAAAAATATCTGTATTCAAAAAATTAAAGCATATTAGTCAGTACTGGGAAGATATTCAGAGCTAAATTAAGCCAGAGACAGGCTTGGGTCATTTCAGTCACTTGATCAGCCATGTGATCACTCAGTTGCTACTCCATGGTACTCTCACATGATTGTTCATGTGACCACTGGACAACCACATCATTTACTTCCATGAAAATCAATCAATCCTAATCAATTAGGACACAGTACCTCCTAGTGTGGTCATTGGATCTGGCCTTGTACCAACTTGGTTTCCTGTGTGGGACATGGGGCCAAGGAGATAAAGAGAAAAGACAAAAGTAGAAGTGGTAAAGGCTTTTTGAGCCTTTTATTTCTTCCCTTAGAATGGTTATGCTTTTCTTCCATATGTGTTAGCAAAAGACTGTCTATTTTTAGTTAAAGGATCACAGTAATGCCAAAAGAATATTGAAAATCAGCTCTTTTATTGAAGACAGATAATCAATGCAGATTAATACAATTTTTCAAAGCATCTGCAGTCTTCTTTATATAGCAAGTTAAAAAAAATAGGGAGGTCCTTAACCAGGACCTCTTTTTCTGGCTGGTTAACCATTAGAACCTTCCAAGCTCCCAACGTCAAGACTGGAACAGTGGGGGTTAGTGAGTCATGGGTTGACTGACACCAGGGGTGGAGAGTCTAGGAGGGCTGTCCCTTTCCCATTACATATGGAGGAATGAAATTTAAATACCAAAGTGTGTGAAGAAAATCAGTACATTTCAAACAGTTCAAATTACAGTTATTAATTTGCTATTCTGCAGTGCTTTTGTCATATAATGGGTCAAACACAAACAACATACGTAATTTAAAAAAAAAAAAAAAAAAAAAAACTTATACCCAATAAAATCATGTTGGAAATAGCTAAACACCAAGGCTCAGATCTAGTAGGCATGTCTGAATAAACATACAAAAATACCATAGAATATGGTTATTTACTAAAATGCTCCTATAACTAAACATAATGATTGCTTCTTTTAAAAATGAACAACTATAAGGCAGATCTGATAAACTAATAGAGTGGAATTGCCACCGAATTATGGTGTGATAAGTTTAATTTGAACTGTTTTAAATGTACTGATTTTTTCACACTGTTTGGTATTTTTTCTTTGAAAAAATGTATGTGCTATATATTTGCAAAAATGCTATGCAGGAAGACTTTCTAAGCAGAAGAGAAGATAGAGGTGTGTGTGTGTGTCTTTTGGCTTATCCCGATTAGGGGAGGACCAGGAAATATTTAAAGCTAACATTATGGCTAGAGATATTAATCTTTTCCAACAAATAAATATAAACAAGATGGAGAGATAGATTTGTCATGCAGTGTTTACCCCTTAACAAACTCACTCTTTAGATTAAGCAGTGTGACATGCTGTCTGCCTTTAAAAAGGATCTGGACAGCTTGTTGGGTATTCATAAATTCACTCTTTAAAAAAGGAGGCAAGGCCAAAGGATTGGGCTGGCAAGGCAGAAATGGTCTCATGGATGAATTGTAACTCCCAGGATCTTATGAACCTGTGATTGTGTGGAAGATATGAATACAATGAGGGAAGAAATCCATAATACTATTAAAATCTGGGGAAAAGCAAAAACTTATTTGAAGGTAAAGGAGTAAGTAAGTAATGGATTAAGAGAAGAAAATTCCTGGGAAGGAAGCTTGAGTTGCAGTCTTCGAAAACTGGAAAAAAAGTAGTTTTCTGTAATTATATTTTTATGACAATAAATGTACTCTGTGAAAAATAAAGTCTTTTGATTTGCATAAGGATGCCTTCTGATTTTTCTGCCTGTAATCTTTTATAATTATCTATTTTATCTATTTATTTTAATATATCCTGTATAGGTTTAGGGCTGTGGTAAAAGCTTTAAGGACTTTCCTGCAATTTAAAAAATGTCCCTCATTGACTGCCACAGATGATCTTAAACTGTGCAGGGGACTCAAAGATTATCAGATTGCCACAAATGCTCATACATTTCAACTGTCCCTGCTTTTGTAGAAGGTGCCTGATTTTTCTTATATCTTTGCTCATCCCTTGTAAAAAAATGAATTTTTGGTAAATCACTGAGGACTACAGACAGACAGTAAGTAGTGCCAGACAATAGAGTTTCATACTTGTTATTCTTCAGAAAAGAAATTGTCCCTGATTTTGGTCTTTTGCCATCTCCATTATTTTTGGCTTTTGACGAAATCTTGAGCAAAGAAATCGAGAGGTATGGTCAGAATAAGTGCAACACTAAAAATTACTTTATGTTAAAGAGGTAATATGGCCCATAAAAGGCATACTAAATGGCATTTCTGGTTCCTTTTTTCCCCTGTACTGATAGTGAGGTATATGGTTTTGTTTTTCCAGGTATAGGGAGGGTTTCAGTGACTGGGAAAAAAAGCTGAAAGCTGAGGAGTATATTTGTACACATGAAGACAGTAATGCATATGCGTAGAGCATTATTAAAGTACTCAGACTTCAAAAAAGTCCTTCTGTGCAGAATACACTTTACAAAAATAGTATCAGTAAAGGAATCAATACTGGCACAAAGTACCGTGTTGAGCAGTTGCTGCTGTGATTGTTTCGATAGACAGATGGCTGCCCCTTTCATGAGGTAAAGCAATGAATTATTTGAATCAAAATGAAATGAGACTTTCTGGGCTGCACAGAGATGATAGCTCAATCTACCACCTTTCTAATAACACACGTGAAAATTTGACAGTGCCAGTTGGGGAAATACCATAGCTCTCCCCTTTTATTTCTGAGGAATTTAAGTAAACTGTGGTAAAACATGTTAAAATCATTATTGTGGAAAAAAAAAAACTGTGACAGCAAGTTTTTTTTGACTGTTGATCCCACACCAGACTTGAATGACTTATCAGGTAACTGCAGTTATTTGCTGTGTCAGAAATTAATTATTTATTTATTTAACATTTGTTTACTGGGGGAAGTCCGACTTGGAACAAAGCCAATATTCAGCAGATGCCCGGGAGAAACGCTCCAGATGCATGTCTTTGTAACAATTAAGCTCCAAATGAACTATTTCTGACATCCACAGCTTGCTAGTCATGCAGCTGAAGAATTGATAGATACTTTGCTATAATACTTGAGAAAGCATAATCTAGATATTTACATGAAGTGTTGAGGTTAGTCTTGTGACAATGCAAGCAGCATGGCTGATCAGTACATTGGCACACAGGGTGCACTCAAAGCTCTGGAGTCCCTTGTCTTCTTTGCACACTGTGCTGCACACTTAATCTAGCAGTTTTTAATGCTGCAAAATGCTATGTCAAAACAGTACATTTTTCAGCTTTGTTCAAAAACCATATTCCTTTTTATCACACTATGCTTGCCATTGGGCAGTTCTGGAAAATAAAAGAATAGAAAGGCTGACACTGAAGTGTTTGCATGAAAGACAGCAGGTGAAGGTGCTGATGCAACTAAGTTGTTTTTTTTTCAGCAGTTGGAGGATCAATATTTTGAATTTTGAAACTTAGATTTTCGATCCTTTGGTCTTTCAACATTTTAAGCCAGATCCTGGTATATATATATATATATATATATATATATATATATATATATATATGTATGTATGTGTGTGTGTGTGTGTGTGTGTGTGTGTGTGCATGTGTGTGTGTGTGTGTGTGCATGTGTGTGTGTGTGTGTGTGTGTGTGTGTGTGTGTGTGTGTGTGTGTGTGTGTGTGTGAGTGTGTGTTTGTATGAATGCTCTATGGTTGTAGGAAACTTGCCCCCAACATAAGGATGCGGGGCGACTTGCCACCCTGCAAAAAATGTATATAGTTGGATTTTTTACCCTTTTGGTATTTCAGGGATTTGTGTTCAGCAATATAGTCCCTTGGTGTCTTGTCAGCTGGATTTTGTAGTGTGGATATCAGCACAACCATTTGCCCAAATAAAAATATGTGTTCTCTTAAAATAATTTGTACAAAAGATAGCTGCCAGAACAATAGAAACAAGAAAACAGACACCTAACACACATTATAGGTAAGTGTGTTTCTACATTTGAAAGCTGTTCGACAGGTTTTCTCTATGCTTTAGAAAATGGAACTGTGGCAGCAAATTACCTAATATGCAAAAATAAATTAATGCTTCTGGTAAACAAGACCTGCAGAAATTGCTTTATAAGCAAAACTACTGCTTTAAAAAGTGAAACTTTAGTGCAGAAATCAAGAGAAAGATGCAGTTTTCAGCCAAATCTCTGCAAATGGAGCTCAGTATGCATACTACATCCACAAAAGAAACTTAAATGTACTGTATATGAATCATGGACACATAGATTAGAGGTTTGCTTGTTGAAAATAAAACTATTTGTTCTTCTAAAAACAAACCTTTTGAAATGGCATGTAATAGCTTAAGTGGCAGTACATTGTCTGAACCCAAGAAGTGGTTTTAATATAAAACTAGAGAACAGGCAAGTCATGCTGTTGACTACACATCTGAATCCAAGATGTTGAAGTCTGACTATGAAATTAGGAGTGAGAAAGACAGTGCGAATAATTATATTGACTCATTTCCAGTATGTAAAAGTATGAGAAAGGATCATTAAAATGCCTTAATTTGTGAGTGACAGTTGTGGGACTGATTACTAAAGCCAAAGGCATTGCCCTGTAACTATGAAACAACAAATGCTAACCAAGAATAGGTAAATCTGCAGAAAAGTTCTGAAATCTGAAAATTTTAAAATTGCTGAGTGTTAACCCTGGGACTGTCCAAAACAGAAAATAGGAACCAGAGCATTAATTAATGATACTGAAAGAAATTTTAAAACTGTAATATGGTAACGAGCTTGCTAAAGAAAATGATTTCATAAATAAGCATGAACACGCTGAAAAGACAAGTAAGAGAAAAGCTTGTAAATGTAAGGCAAACTTTAACTTCAACAAAACAAACCTGATAGCTTGAAAATGATGAAAAATCTGGTTGAACGTTTCATATCTAACATAAAATACCCTTCAAAGTCATCTCACAAATGGTTAATGATGAAAGAGCTAACTGTATATTTGCTATATCACAGAAAAGTTATTTTTCAAAGATACTCAATGGTTTGACCTATCTATTGAAACAATGAGTACAAATCTGGTATTTCAAGTATAATATAGCACCAGAGTGGTTTTTGAAAAGATGTGGCTTCAAAGATTGCTGGCAATAAGTGTAAAATGGAGAAGGTATTATAAATGGCAAAGTAGAGAAAAAGCTATTTTATATCTAGAACTTTGAAATAAAACAGTTTGGAAATATGGTTGTAAAGGACTGCAAATATAAACTTGATTCTGTGTAGAGGGAACAGTTGAAACAGCTGTAAGAACGAATGCTATGTTTGAAAAAACATAAACACTACCGGCATGAAATGGCATTCATTTTAATGAAACACAGTAGGAAATTCATGTAGTTATAAAACAGTTTGTGGAAACAGAGTCTAAAGACTGCAAATCCAGACTTTGGTTTTGTGTCTAATGAAAGACATGCAGATGTACCTGCAAATCTATGTGATTGTTCAAACTGAACACAAAGTCAAAGTTCAGTACTCTATAGTCTGTCTCAACAATTTGTGTATTCATTATTCCTATGAGTGTGAGATTGGAAGGCAGACAACAATGGCAAAGGAGCTAGAAGATCAAAAAAATGGAGCACTGGACCATTTAACACTAGTAAGATTCATTCAATTATCCGTAATGGGCAGGCAGAATAAAGGAAACACCAGTAGATGTGTAACAGAGGCATGGCGAGACATGTTCTGGTGGAGAGAAGGAGAGTATAGCATGGGAACACTTTGGGACAATCATTACACATGGTGCTTCAAAGCAAAGAACTCAGAAAGCCATAGAGCTGATCAGGGTGAGGGCTAGTCAGTATGAGTAAGAACATTATATACATTTTATTCACCTAATACGTATCTCAACCATCTGATAAACATGTTGGCCACTGTAGCTCATAGACCAGTCACACAGAAATCAGGAATAAAGCTCAAAATAATGAAAACATGGGACAAAGGCCATATATCTGCAACTGTTGTGTTTTTTGGGGGTATTACTGTCTTAGAAAACATTTGGAAATAATGTATTTGCCTTATCAGGTATTTTCTGAAGAATGTCATGCCTCCAATATAATTACTAGTGGTGTTGTTTAGTGATTCAATATTTATCACGCCAATAAAGCCAAACCCCACTAGCTGTGATCACACAGGTTTTGGCCTTTTAGCGACTTCATCAGTAAAGGCTTTTTGGCACGAATGTACCCAAAATGACTTAAAAGTAAAAAGTCATGGAAATTCAGAAGCCATTTAGCTGAAACACTGTACTTCCTTATATATTCCATGGGCCTCCATTACAAGAGGTTTGAACTATTACAGAGTGAAAACTCTAGCTTAGCTGGGGTTTACCTTGTAGTTTTTCCCTCTTCCATGTAGCCCACACACTCTTTTTACTCTTAAGAAGACTACGATTCATGTTTCATCCACTTACAAGGCAATACAGTCTGCAGAGTGACATCTCTGTGCAAACAAAAATCAAGCCTCTTACTTTAAAAACTGGTTTATCAGACTTTTTATATCATTGTATGCTTTATTTTTCATTTCTGTTTATCCAAATAATAATATTATATTGTTCGCAGTCACACAGCCAAAAAAGACATTCCATCTGATGTAGCAGAGATAGGAGAGGCAGACAAGACCAAATTGCACAACACAATCATCTTCCATTCCTGTGCTCCCCACTCTTTATCTAACCAGTCTACCTGGTTGAATTGCAGACTGCACGCAGAGGAAGTGCTCCACTGTTAAATAAAATGAATAGTATTCATAGTCCCGGATTTTGCACTTGCATAGTGCTCATCATTGAAGAGCTTCACTATGCCTATATGCAAAATCAGTAAGTGCAGGTTATTTGCGCTGAATAAGCAAATGTTAAGGTGTTTCGATAAACATGCTTACATGTGGCAAAAGTGTAAATGATCTGAAATTAATTAATCGTTAAGTATATGTATAGTACTAAGTGAAAGGCTTAGGCTTTGTATGATTTTTGTACATACTTGGTTATTGCAGACGAACACAGCTATGCACAGACATGCTTGGAAGAGTTAAGGCAAGCTTCAGACAGTTCAGCTTTTATTGCTTATATTTGAAAACAATAAAGGGGTTTAAAATGTTTTATATAGGAGTATCCTTATTTGGACAGCCTGGTTGGTTTCTTAAAAGAATGGAAATGGGGAGATAAGAAAGATTAAAAAAAGGAAGCCATACCAAAGAGAACAAGAAGGAAAACGTCATGGTGTGCTGGAGGAGTTTGGACAGGAGGGGTATTATGTTTTTTGTGGGGGTAGACCCCCTATTTTTTCATTTTTTATATAAAAGGATAGTGTGGGCGGGGAGTGCATGAAATAGTATAGTTTAGAGGATACATGAAAGCAGGAGTCCAGCCCAATGATCATCCCCAGTCCACAAAGCCTTAAAAATTTCCACTGCTTGATGCTATTGCAGTGGAGGACCCCAATTGTGTGGGAGTAGAGGCCTGGGGTGGTGCAGTGATCAGCACCAACCCAGGAAGTGAGTTCTATTTGCCGAAGAGAATCCTCAATTGGCTGAAGGCATCTGTCCACAACCTGTTCAATAATATCCTCAACCAAGTCCCAAAGACCACACTCAGTTCACTTGCCAGGCCGCTACGTGCCATAGTGCCTACAGGATTGGTGCCAGTGAGGATAGCCATAAACAGGTGGCAGATGAAAGACAAAGGAATGCATAATTAAAATAAGGAAAAGAGAGAAAGGAGGAAGAGACAAAAAGGAAATAAACAAATTTGCATGTAATGTTACACGTTATTCAAATCTTTATTATCAGTGAATTTTATTTTGATGAAATCTTTATTGAACTAAAACAAAATGTATAGGAAATGCTTACGGTTACATGGGATAGGAAAAATGAGTGTATTGCTATCAAGTCTTGGTCACATTTACATTTGTAGTCTACTGATAGTAATGAGATAGGGTTTAAGACATGGTAATACATGTGAAATTTCGCCTGATGTGGATTTGGTTGCAATACTGTATTGAAAGCACCTTAGTCCTTCTATTAACATTGTGTATAAATACTCTTGCAGTTACATCTAGGAAGAAAATCAGTTAATGACAGGAGACAGCACTTACCTGATAGTTTTTTTTTTTTGAAGATGTTAAGGTTTTTATTTATTCTTACCAGCACCCCCAGTCAATCTGGCCAATCTACTACATTATTCACTGGTGTTACACTTGATTTCCTCTTTGTCTGCATAGAGCACACACAACAGCATCATTGTTTACCTGCCTCTTGTTTTTCTCCTTAACATGTTTGATATGACTACTAGTACTACTAGCAAATATCCTCAATCATGCAACATTTTCATAGTTTACTTTTTAAACCTGCATTTGATATTAAAAAAATACTTAGTATAAACCTCTGGCCTTCTCACCATCTCCTTATCTACCCACTCAGCCAGATGGTCAAACTTACGCTTCTGTAGGTCATCATACCTGTGTTGGCACCGGGAGACAGAGCGAGTGATCCCTGTAAAGGATTACAGCTGCTCTCCTAAATCCTGCTAATTGTCTACTTTCTTCCAGTCTGAACAGTGAATGTAGGATTTGATCTTATCCGGGTACAAAGGTACTAGGTAGAACATCATTTTGGTGTCTTTGGGAAACCACCTCTGAGTGCACCCTCATGCTTTCACAGGTGCTGCCATAATTTGAAGTGCCAGTACCAGAATGAAGAAAGTATGAGCAGGGCTGTGGTTCACAGGTTTACAACCACTCTCTCTGGGGTGTGACATCACCCTAACCAAACCCAGTTAATAAGCAGGGCATTAGACTTGGTACTGATACTATTGGCAACTTTAGTTTTACCAAAAATGCTTTATCACCTACATGTTTTTTTAAAGGAATACATTCACATTTCATTTATATAGTGGTTAAACGTCATTAATAACATCATCATTTTTTTTCTTATTTACACTTTCCACTGCTACCGTGCCTTGCTGTTGCTAGCTTTTTGGAGTATTACACCTGAATATCAAGAAGGAATAATTTCTTAATACATTTGTGACACCCATGCCCTGGCCTAACAATCAAGGAGTCTCAATCATCACCACTAACACCAGTGAGGGGCGTCCATATAGGGAAAGGATAATAAATACACAGACAGTAAAGTACAATTTCCCTTAAGAGCACACAGAGATCACAGTCAGTCTGGGGCTGGCTTCTCCCCTTTCTCTCCAGATCACCAATAAGGCTCCCCACTGGCACAGCTATAGGGTCCAGATCTCATCCTAGTGGGCAAGCTAAAATCTCTAGCACCCTCTCTGTCCAACCAGTGCTTCATGCTGAGCAGCCAAGTGCTCTGGATTGTGCGGAACGCTCCACATTTGTGATAGATTAAGTCCACTATTCTGCTGTTCCGCAATGAGCAGCCGTTGCTCTGCTTTGTGACTTTACAGCTCTATCACGGTAGAGTTGAGTGGTGTTACAAGGCTGAAATAATTGTGGACTAGAGTATGGCTTTAAGGTGAATTTCTTTCAACTTTCATAAAACAAGTATCCTTTGTCGATTATTTTGCCGTTAAGACAAGGTTATGAAATGAATACCACGTTAAGGAATGTATGTAGCAGCAGCTACTCTTTAAAAATGGCTATTTCCTGCAGTAATAGTATCAAGAGTATCCCCCAAGGATTACTTTTTTTAAAAATGGAGCTGTTTTCTTCTCAGGTATTGTAATCTGGAATGGGTTGCAAAATTTACACCAACATCTGAGGTGCTTTTCTGTAATGTTTTTTCCCCACTGGAGTATTATATTGTATATTACCAGTGTACGTTACCAGAACTCACTTTGTGGGCATATATGGCATTGTTTGCCTTCTCCCAGGATTCATTCAGTTGTAAGGGGTACACTGATGAGCATTATACTCGAGTAGCATTATACTCGAGTAGCGATTACACCCTCTCATCTTTCAGGAGAATCACAATTTGGGGGACTAAGTGCTATAGATATAAAATATGACCAAATTGCCCATAGTCTAATATTTTGTAGAAAAGACTTTGTTATGTTTCTTGTATATGTTGCAGAAATATGTATTGTGTGTGAAACACATTCATTTGATGTGAAGCAGGTGCAATTTCATTTTTCAGCAGTGGGTTTTAATACTGTACTGATAATAATGCGAAAAGAAAAATTTGTAGTGATCGAAGGTGCAGACTATCCTGCAGTCTTAATAGCAGGGTAACGAACCTACACTCATATACACCTTTTGAATATAGACATGTATGAGAACACTGGTGGGGAGACTCATCTTGAAAAAAGATTGGTAATTGTTAATAATGGTATTTTAAACATAGTGTAGAAGCATATATTTAACTGCTGGAAAATAGCATGTATAATAAAATATTTATTAAATATTTTATCCAGTAAACCAAATGAACACAACATCTCTTGGCCCACAAAACAAACGTTTGAATATTTTGAGAGGTGGTCTGTGATATGAAAATGATGGCTGACTGGAGGATGTGGTACACTGCCAGTTGGACCATGCAATATCTTGCACTGGTTCAATGGTGAACAGAGTTAAGACGTTGGCCGTGACTGATCAGGGCTGGACCGCTGGGGGACATGTCTCTCATGGTCAAGCCAAGAGCAATTGTTTGGGGGTAGAAGTACCAGCTATAGTCCAGATCATGTAATCAGTGCCACATACATTAATAGGTATACCAAAGTCACTTCCACAGTGTGTTCCGAACATGGTAACATGTTTCCTATTTTTTAGATTAATGTGAATTATACCATTTCTATAAGAAGTACTTTAGTTTGTTTTGAATCGCCCACTCATTTATGATATTCAGATGTTCATTTACTTTTGATAACTTGTTAGCATACACACACTATCTGTTTTTATTTTGATCCCATACTAATCCTTCTGGGACACCCCTGGTACATTTAAACTGTGCAGAAAGACTTCCTTTTAATTTTCTATAGGCTATGCTTTCTGTTTGTTTTCCCTCACAGGTCTTATTAATCTTTGTGAAGTAGATATGCTTTAAACATTTGTGCAACCGAACCATTGTCTGAGTATCCAAATGTTGAGATATTTAAGTTTATCACATCTGCTTAATAAACATAAACAACGGTCCCTAATTGCTGATACAGTTTCTATAGTAAACGACTAATTGTCAGACATTGTTTTCCATTACTAAAAGTGGTATAATTGCATGTGGTCATCAGTCTTATTCCTGTTTTTTTAAACAGGGTGATTAGTTACTTTTTTTGGTCAATATGTTTTAGACTTTTTAAGACTTAATTTGTTAATCATTTTCCATATTTTATTTTTTCTAGGCCACAAATAACAGCAACACTTTTTTTTCTCCAAATGAAGGTTATACTCTCATTAGCATCCTAATTCATCAAAAAGTACCAAGGTAAGCCTTCCACAGCTGCTGCACATTCTTGTTCACTATTCACATAATAAATACCAACTCTGTTCCATTTATTACATATATGAAAAAAAAACAGACACTGCAAAGAAAAATATGTCCAATGTTTTTATTCATGCATGTGGCGAGACTTACAACAAATTTTAGCTATTTCACATAGCAACTATTTTGAATAACTAACCACCATTTTTGGCTATTTCTCATGTGAACTTTTTTCTTATTTGTGCTGTTATACTTTCAGGCTAGTCTTTTCAGATTTTAGTTTTTGTTGGACTTCATCTCAACATTTTTATATTTTGGGCCTACCTTTTTTGCACAACCTTTTCACTATATATTACAATTATAACCTTTATGTTTCTTTTAATTTGTAATTGAAGTCATATTCTATCTTGTATTTTTTATTTGATGCGTGTCCTATTGAATTTTAAAAATATACAGCATTCACTTAGTACTCGTGGCAGAAAGCCCACTTCAAACAGGTCCCATGGAAATGGTGTGTTTTCTCGCAGTACGAAAATAGGATGTTCCACATTTTGACTGTTTGTCACACATTGATGTCTGTGTTCCAAATTGGCCTCTTAAGAGGTTGAGAGCTATGGCTTCATGCCCCTGCCTAAGTAGCTGACACACACACACTTTGAGATAAGAGTTATATACAACCACACAGACACTCCTGGGGAAGGCTGGCACAGGTTCTCCAGCTGTGCCCCTTTTCTGACCAGTCTATATGGTAGAAATCACTGCCACCACCCAACTAATATTTATCAGCTACTCAAAGGCCCTTAAAAGGGTGTCCAATTATTACTGTGCAATATTATTATCCAAATGGTAAGTGTGACCTAACAGTCAAGGCTTATTAGAGTGACGTGGTACAGTATCACTATATACATGCAATGTAATCTTAGAGCTTAAATTATCTCTACACAAAACAGCCACAGTTGAAAGGTTTAAAATATTTAATAATAAGTAATAAAAACACAAGACAATACTTATTACTACACAGTGCTAGTCAAGAGTTCAGAGATCACAGATAAATACTTAAAATAATAAAGTAGCAAACGTTCTGACATCACAGAAAAACAAACTAGTGTAATCTTCCTATTTCCTAGCTATATCTAAGAGAAAACACAGTTCTAAATAACTTACATATAGAGCAAAACAGTGCTGGTGATGTTGGATGTTCTCAAGACAAAATGCTCTGAGCTCTCTGATTCTCTCTCTTTAAATTGATAACACAGAGCTGCTTTACATGACATAATTCTTCACACTTCTCTAGTGTTCCCAGGCTAACAGAAACTGCATTTACATTCTTTACACCTGCTCAGAAACCAGAGCAATAAAAGACATGTATACATGCAAATTCTAGCCATTAACTCTGGTCTTAAAACAATAGGTAGGATACCTCCCTCTAGACATATCAGCTCTGAATTTTTACATCAAAGACAGTCATAAAATGATTGACTTAGTGTTCTTACAGCAGAGTGCACTGTTGTTACATTTTTGCAGTTCAATATCCAATGCAGTCTTTTCACACTTAAGAGAACAAGCCTGTGGCTTATATTAATATTTACAAATGACAGAATTATCTACAAAATTGTATCTGGGTAGGCTGGCAGCCTTCACCTATATTCACACATCTTCCTCCCTGGAGAACTCAAGCTAGTTTTTCAAGTGACCCTTGAGAAACGTTGCTTGAGAGGGTTAGGTTTATCTGAGTATACCTTACCCCATTCCCTGTCTTGAGAGCGCATCTGCGTTGGCACTGCTAATCCCACTGTGGTGCTGCACTGACATATATGCTTGCAACCCTAGGTTCCATCTTAGCAACTTGGCATTTTGCTGGCTGGGTCTGTTCTTCCTTGTCAGGTCTGTGAGGGGAGCAGCTATGGTACTATAATGGGGACGAACATTCTGTAGTACCCTGCTGTCCCTAAGAATACCCTCACCTGCTTTTTGGTAACAGGTGCAGGCCATGCCTGAATGGCTTCTACTTTGACAGGTTCTGGCCTGATCTTATCACTCCCCACTCTATGTCCCAGGTAGGAGACATCTGCCATACCCACTTGACATTTGCTTGGCTTAATGGTCAACCCTGCCCTCTGTAGTCTGCCCAGCACCTCCCTGACATGTTGAAGTTGCTCTTGCCAGGAATGGCTGTAGATGGCAATATCATCTAGGTAAGCAAGGGCAAACCCTCCTGCTCCTGTTAGGATATGATCTACCAGCCTCTGGAAAGTGGCTGGGGCATTTTTTATCCCATCTTTGTGAACTCATACAAGCCAAAAGGAGTCATAAAGGCTGACCTCTCTCTAGCACTGGGTGTCAAGGGCACCTGCCAGTAACCCTTGGTAAGATCAATGAATGTAAGATACATAGCCCCACCAAGCTGCTCTAGGGCCTCATCTGTCCTAGGCATAGGGTAAGCATCTGACTCTGTGTGACTATTTAATTCCCTGTAGTCCACACAGAACCTGGTGCTGCCATCCTTCTTTGGCACCAGCACCACTGGGGAGGCCCAGGGACTGCTGGACTCTTGAATCACCACTAGTTCCAACAACTCCTGTATCTCCTCCCTCAGAGTCTGTTTGACTCTCTCAGGCACCCTATAAGGGGCCTGCCTAAAAGGCCTTTGGGGTCCTGTATCCACCTGGTGCTGCATCAGGTGGGTGCACCCTGTTTTCCCAGTGAACATGTCTCCAAACTCCTGTAACACTGCTCGGATTTCTCGAACTTGGGTAGGAGATAGCTGCTAGGACATTGCTACCCCTTCTACTGAGGTGTCAGTCCAAGCCTCACTGAGGAGATCAGTCACCAAAACTCCCTCAGACTCCTCCTGCAATCCACTGCAACTGCTCAGCACAAGGGCCTCCCTATCATGGTAAGGTATCATCATGTTAACATGGTACAATTTGTGCCCCTGCCTCCTGCCTAGCTTTTACACCATGTAGTTAACATCACTTACCTTTCTTACCACCTTGTAGGGTCCCTCTCAAGCTGCTTGCAGCTTGTTGTATCTGACAGGAATGAGAACCATTACCTGCTGCCCCACAGCATACTCTCTAGCTTGAGCATTCCTGCCATACCACACCTTTTTCTGTTATTGAGCTTCTGCCAGGTTCTATTGGACCAAGCCCGTGAGTTCCTGAGCCTTGTCCTGAGGTTTAGGACATATGCCACAACAGACTCCTTGTGAGATTCACATTCACCTTCCCACTCATCTCAAATTAAATTTAGAGTTCCCCTTACCCTATGCCCATACAGCAACTCAAAGGACAAAAAACCTGTGGATTCCTGGGGAACCTCTCTGTAAGCAGACAACAGATGGGGCAAATATTTGTCCCACTCCCTCTTAAACTGGTCTGAAAATGCTTGATTGTGGAGTTTAACCTCTCAACAAGACCATTAGTCTGGGGATGGCAGGGGAAGGTCTTCAGGTGATTCACCCCACAGTACTTCCACAGACAAGCCAGCAGGTCTGACAAGAAATTGGCACCCCTGTCAGTCAGTATTTCTTTTGGGAAACCAACCCTGCTGAAAATCTCTAACAAAGCATTTGCCACCTTTTCTGCCTCAATGGAGGACAGAGCCACTGCCTCAGGGTATCGTGTAGCATAATCCACTACCACTAGGATATACTTTTTCCCTGTGGAACTTGGGGTACCCAGAGGCCTCACAATATCCATAGCTACCCTCTGAAATGGATCCTCAATCACAGACAAAGGCATCAAAGGAGCTCTCACCTTGTCACCTGCCTTGCCTACCTTTTGGCACTGCTCACAGGTCCTGCAGTACCCTGTTACATCTCTGGAAATTCAAGGACAATAGAAGTTCTGCATAATACATCTCTTTGTATGTTTTATGCCCATATGAGCTGCAATGGGAATATCATGGGCTATGGCTAGAAGCACCAGATGGTAGGCTCTTGGCACTATCAACTGCTGTACTCTCTCACCTTCTATCCCTCCCTCAGGGGTCCACTCTCTATACAGTAATCCTTTGCCCCAGTATACAGAATCCCCCTTCTTTTGAGTATCAGGTGCCTTACTAGCTCCCTGCCACAGGCCTTGCAATGTAGGGTCTGAGAGCTGAGCCTGTCTCAACTCTCTTTGTAACCCTTCCCAGCTCCCCTTCCACAGGAAGTCTGGCATCCTCTGAATTTGGT
This sequence comes from Protopterus annectens, assembly GCF_019279795.1. Lineage (NCBI taxonomy): Eukaryota > Metazoa > Chordata > Ceratodontiformes > Protopteridae > Protopterus > Protopterus annectens. The sequence continues at coordinate 952,319,183 of NC_056732.1, forward strand.
GCCTCACTGTCAGCCTGGGTACTACTACTCACCTCTACCTTTGCAGTCACTCTGTCCAAAGGAGCATCAGTACCCACAAGCAGCTGTGGCTCACCTTCAGTCTCACTGAAACACAGTAGCTCCCTCCCTGAAGTAACCACCTCCCCAGTCCTGGCTGCAAGTATGCAGTCTGTCTGGGTCTCCCCCAGGCTACCAGACCCACATGCTTGTCTCCTAGCCTGACTGCATGTAACTGCATAAGCACATGGTACTGATTCATCCAAATCCTTCTCTAAGAGGACATCTGCAGGATGGTAGTTCAATACCCCTGTTGTCTCAAGACAACCTACTATTGGCATTTTATCTTTCCAACTTACTGGCTCTCTCGCCTTTTGTTCCCCACCTTGCCTCCGTGGACATCTGTATGCCACATGGCCTCACTGGTTGCATTCAAAACATTTAACCCTTGGTCCTGGACATGTACCTGGACTAGTGGCTTCCCCTGCTACTGGCAGATTCTGTTGGGGCAGTCTGTACTGACCACCATGGGTTACTTTAGACCCATGAGCAGTACTGGGGGTCCTTTTCCTGTGCAGGGATGCCATGCTTGCTAGGTATAGGCCTCCCTTCTTCTCCAACTCATCTGAAGTAGCACATTGTCTATCAGCTAACCAGATTCTCATGTCCTCAGGCAAAGTGCTAAGGGCTTGTTCCCTCACCAAAAGGTCTGCCAGCTCTTCAAGAGTGGTGACCTGATATCCACTCACCAACCTATGAAAATAAGTCCTCAGTTCAGCAACATATTCACACATACTTTCATCTGCCTTGCGTCTATGCTCACAAAACTTTTTCCTATATGTTTCAGGTGTTAGCTTAAAACATTCTGACAAGTAATGCTTAACAACAGTGTAATTAAAACAGTCAACGTCAGACATTTTAGACAACACAGTTACAGCTATACCATGGAGTAAGGGGGTCAGGAACTGTACCTAGAGCCTTTGGTCAACATCATACTGTTTACGTACCTTCTCAAACATATGAATGAATTTATCAAAATTATCCCCTCTTTAAATTGCGGAAGAAATTTACTGACCTTTTGTGCTTCTGGAGTCCAGTTACTCCCTTCCCCATTACCACCATGACTCTGGCAAAGAGTCATCATCTCCCTCTCATGCTGCCTCTGCTTCTCCTTTTCCTCAGCTTCCAGGTAAAGCAGTTTCTCATTCTCCTCAGCCTGCAGACGTCTCAGTCTCTCAGCTCCTTCTATTTCAAAATGCTTGGCCTCCAACTCAAGTCTCTTTAGCTCCAGATGGACTTTTAAGTCCTTTGCAGAAAGGTTGAGCTGTCCATTCTCTGAAGGTGGTACATCTCCACTGCCAGTCTGATCGTCCTCCTGGTTGCTGTTTTCTGATGCAGCTGTGACCAAAGCTGCAATCATGTCTACCTTAGTCAGGTTTCCAAGCACAAGTCCCCTAGCCTGGCACATCTCAGCCAGCTGGCTCCTTGTCAGCTTTTCATACTCCTCTGCTGACATGCTGCCTGCTCTCCCTGACTAACTAAGCTAACAAAAGAAATAAAACAATTGTGATCTGAACTCTGAGTATTCACTTCATGGCTGATTTAGAGTACAAAACACCTTCAGTGATCAATGTACACAAGCTACAAGAATTCACGCTACCCACACCACTACAAGCCAATTAGTATTTGCCAACCAATTAATATGTGGTGTGGATATCCCACCACTGCCAAACAATTAAAATGTGACACCCGTGCCCTGGCCAAGCAATCAAGGAGCCTCAATCCTCACCACTAACACCAGTGAGGGGCGTCCATATAGGGAAAGGATAATAAATACACACACAGTAAAGTACAATTTCCCTTAAGAGCACACAGAGATCACAGTCAGTCTGCAGCTGGCTTCTCCCCTTTCTCTCCAGGTCACCAATAAGGTTCCCCACTGGCACAGCTATAGGGTCCAGATCTCATCCTAGTGGGCAAGCTAAAACTTTTAGCATCCTCTTTGTACAATCAGTGCTTTGTGTCCCTGCCCAAGTAGCTGACACACACACACTTTGAGATAAGAGTTATATACAACCACACAGACACTCCTGGGGAAGGCTGGCACAGGTTCTCCAGCTGTGCCCCTTTTCTGCCCAGTCTATATGGTAGAAATTACTGCCACCACCCAACTAATATTTATCAGCTATTCAAAGTCCCTTAAAAGGGTGTCCAATTATTACTGTGCAACATTATTATCCAAATGTTAAGTGTAACCTAACAGTCAAGGCTTATTAGAGTGACTTGGTACAGTATCACTATATACATGTAATGTACTCTTAGAGCTTAAATTATCTCTACACAAAACAGCCACAGTTGAAAGGTTTAAAAATATTTAATAATAAATAATAAAAACACAAGACAATATGTCTTACTACACAGTGCTAGTCAAGAGTTCAGAGATCACAGAGAAGTACTTAAAATAATACAGTAGCAAATGTTCTGACATCACAGAAAACAGACTAGCCTAATCTTCCTATTTCCTAGCTAAGAGAAAACACAGTTCTAAATAACTTACATCAAGATCAAAGCAGTGCTGGTGATATTGGATGTTCTCAAGACAAAATGCACTGAGCTCTCTGATTCTCTCTCTTTAAATTGATAACACAGAGCTGCTTCACATGACATTATTCTTCACACTTCTCTGGTGTTCCCAGGCTAACAGAAACTACATTTGCATTCTTTAAACCTGGTCAGAAACCAGAGCAATAAAGGACATTTATACATGCAAATTCTAGCCATTAACTCTGGTCTTAAAACAATAGGTAGGATGCCTCCCTCTAGACATGTCAGCTCTGAATTTTGAGTATCTCCAAACCCATACAAACACTTTCAGGATGATGGCAGAAATTCGGAGGTAACAATGTCCTCACGACAACTTTACAAAGGGTTGCCAGGCACAGGAATTTATCACAGCTTCCACAGGAAACACATACAGCACTAGTTGCATATATGCTGTGACATTTTTAGGGCTCACAGCACTGGCACAAAGAGTCAGCTGTGAATGGTCAGAGCCATCCATGGTATACTTGAGGATTTATATTACTACATGGAAATGACACATAGTAGAGATAATGCTGTGATCACACTAATGTGTAGCATGCTGGCGCATCTGTGGCTGCCTCCATTTGTACACTAGTTAGGACTTACCAGATTCAAGACCGAGTCAGTTTTGGAAGGACAAGAGGGCACAGTACTGTCTGGACATGTGGAGCAAATCACATGAGATTACAAGTGCTTCTCAAGATAACACTGTAATTAGAGTGGAACAAGCACAACAGATTTCATGCAGGCCATGTCAGCATTCATCTACACCTAACAGAACCTATCATTCATGGTACCAATCATGGTCCTACAGCAATATCAAATCAGTGTCTATAGGATCACCTGCATCAAGCAGGTCATGACATTGGAACAACTCACCATCCAGCTCTCATGACAGTCCTTCAAAATCACTTGCACCATCACCTAGCCTATCTTTAGGAGATGTGCATGACCCATTTGACCTTGACCTACTGTGATTCAAGTGTGATATTTCTGTTCCTTACAGTTTGACCTTCAACTACATATGTCAGTGTTTAACTTGAAGGGAATAAGTTATTAAATAGTGTAAAAATAACAACAAAAGGGGGACAACTTCAGACACTTTTAAACTGTATACATTTCATTCCTCTAATGATATTGCTTAAAACCTCATGGGACTATGGAAAGAAAGCTTTATGTCATAAGGCTGAAATGATTAACAGCATTAATGCTCTAAGTGTTATCATTGTTACAGCTGGCAGTTATGTACATCTTAAAAGGAGTCTATATAAGTATTCAGAGAAACACTAATAAGAAAGTTAAATATGAAAATGAGTTTCTTGCCATGTAAACAAAGACTGTTGCCTGTTTACCCTCACCACTGCACAAATAATAATGTTTTTGTCTCTAAGGCCACAAATTATTGTATAATAGCATAGCATAGCCACAGATATCACTGCATGCATTAATTATACCCTATGTGTTTTTACATGAAAGGAAACACTAACCTGAATGTCTTGGTCCATAGTTCTAGACTGGATGTGCCTCCTTACCTGCACAGCCATATGCTGTGCACAAGCCTGCCACATGGGGTCCTTTATTACTGCTGCCAGCTGGTCATCATTAATCTTTTTAGGTCTGGAACTGGAAGCTCCAGTGACAGCACGGATCACTTAACCACCAGACGGGTGCATGATTATGGTGTACAGAATGCAACATGCAATAAACATCCTGCATTGCAGTAGCTGGGTCATACTAAATGGGCATGCCAGACTCATCCAAGCACATAAAATGACCCTTCAAGAGACCAAATACCCCCTCGATGACAATATGGGTCCGGGACAAGGCTGTGCTATAATTGTCTTTAGCAGCTCTACTCGGATTTCTCACTGTTGTCATAAGCCATGGCTCCAGTGGGTATCCAGCATCAACTGAATGAAAAAAAGAGTGGAGGGTAAAACAAAGAAAAAGTGGTTGAGTATTCAGCAATACATTTTACTATGAATACTTAAATAAAATAGAAAAAATATATTTTTCCACTTACCAGTAAGATGACCACTGGACATCATGTCATGCAGGAAGAGGTGATAGAGTGAGGTAGTGTGCCAGATATGAGAATCGTATGCACTGACAGAATGCTGGGCATAGATGTTGGTGATGCACCCCCATGCATCACATACTATCTGCCAAATGATGGAATAGTAGCCTTTCCTATTGTGGTACCACTCTTCCTGTGGACCAGATGAGCCCCTAATCATAACATGGGTGCAATCCATCGCACCGAGTACAACAGGGATATATGCTACCCCATAAAAGGCACACACAGTCTTGGTTTGGTCCTGAGGTGACAATGGGAAATAGATGTAGTGATCCACATATGCCAAGAGAACAACCAGAAACTGCCAAAGTATCCCCGGGGCAGAAGATGTTGAGGCACCCAAAATGTCCCTCGTGTCTCTCTGAAAGGTCCCTGTGGCCAAGACCGTAATCCACAGGGATAGGAAGGCCATGCATTCGTCACAGTGTTCCTGTGGAGGCCATATGTACTCAATAAGACCCTTACAATATCCCTGGCCATTCTGAACTTACCAAGTATCACCTGATTTTCAGAATGATAGTGAGTTATTCTCTACATATATATCTCTGCCCTCTTGGCAGTAAGTGCCACTTGCAAAAGCAGTTTTGGCACAGCCAAGACAAGCAGCTGTCACCCAGAAATAGTTAGACCAGCAGTGGTGACAATATTATCACAGACTGCAAAATAAAGGGAACAAGCACAACTCTGCCTTTTATAACAAGCCTGCAGACAACTCAGAAATCGGCAAAAATTTGCCTAAGAATCATATACTGAGGCATTAACATTAGTGGCCTCTATCAATAATGCCTTTGTTGCAGAAATATGCTGACAGCATGAAAGCCATTCACGTAATGATTATGAATATCACCCAATGTGTTCATAGTCCTGTAAACAAAGTCCCTCATTAAAGCCAGAATCTTTTGTAAAATTCCTCATTCTCAGTTCTGGAAATCATGCCCTTATTTCTAAATTTTAAATAAATTCAACAACTTTACAGATTTTCTTTCTTGCTGAAAAAATGAGTAGAATGCTAAATATGAAATAAAGTGCTGCTACCTAGGCTGCATCAACACTTAATATCTAGATACTTCTGTAGGCAGACAATATCTAGATACTTCTGTAGGCAGACAATATCTAGATACGTCTGTAGGCAGTCTCCAGTTTACTCTTCTTTGGTTGTGAATTTATGATGACACTTCCAAACCATCCAGTCCTTGTGATGAAAGGAGGCTGTTCTGGCTTGAATTTCAGTGTTCCACCAAGCATCAAACAGGAGAATGCATGTACTTTAAACAGAGCTGTCATTGAAATCATGTGACATTCATGTTTGGAGCTTTGTTTTAAACTTGATATATCGACATGCTGACACTGCATAATTTTACATTGAGTTACATGCCTCTAAGCTAAACAGTATGACATTTGACCTGTTGCTCTAGCTATTAATTGTCTGATGTTTTTACATACACAGGTATAGTCTAGCAGCTATAATTTACTATTAGTTACCACTTGTATTTAATCTTCAGAAGTAGGTCATTCATTGTGCAGAATGCTGGCACACAAACCCATACATAAACTCACACAAACACACACACACACACACACACACACACACACACACACACACACACACACACACACACACACACACACACACACACACACACACACACAAACAATACCTCCTTAACCTCTCAGTGCAAGAAATATGAACAAAGCCGGAAATAATGGGGGACAAAGGCCCAAAAATATGGACAGATTTTAAATATTACTGCTATAAACTCAGAAAGTTGTTAGACTAACAGGTTTTACATTATCCATTTTCTGAAGGATATGAAGTCTGAGACTCAAATGTTTGTCATTATTTCATTATTTAGTATTATTTATTGACTTTAATCTTCAATGATTTTCCAGAAAGCCACAAATGTTATAAAGAACAGACAAAAAATATGAGGAAAAAATCTGGACATTCTGTGAAAATCTGGACAGTTGAGTGGTATGACACACACACACACACACACACACACACACACACACACACACACACACACACACACACACACACACACACACACACACAAATTTCAGTATTTTTCAGGTCTAGACTATTAGATTCTATTGTATAAAGTACACTTGTGTAAATAAACTTAACATCACAGTAGATGTTCAAATGATCATTGCCACAGTAGCCTTAGCTTTACCTAAGTGGATTATATCATGCAAAGGATATAATAGCTGGCCAGCTTCCAAACTTAAGAGCACTTTCATGAGTCCATACCATTGAGCAGTTGAGTAGATCTAGAGAAAATCAATGGTTTGGGCGCCTAGGCCTTCAGAGCTTTCATGACAACTAAAAGAGGGAGGTTATAGCTCTAAAAAAGGTCAGTGCTAAGTAAAAACAATCAATGTCCTCCCTCTGGCAGATAAAAATGATACAAAAAGTAAGGGGGTGGAGAGAAGGTCTGCTACAGCAGTGTTCATCCGAACATCTACTGTTATGATGTTTACTTACACAACTGTACTATGTTTATCATTTGATCACTGCTGTAACAAATAGCCTTAGCTATATGGGTAGAATATCATAACGTATAATGTTTGGGAGGAGGAGGAAGAAGACCAAAGGCCCAAAAGCCTTTGGAGAATGGTTCCAGAAAAGGCAGCTCTAGACCTGGGAAAGGAATCTAGTGTGTACTGCTTTGTAAAAGTATGTACAGAGGACCAAGTTGCTACCTCTAGAATACTTTCCAAAATAGCCACTGATGAAGCCAAGGTCCTAATAGAATATGCCTTGACCCTGCCTGGAATTGACTTGTTATAGAAGGAAGAACAAAAGGAGATAGCATGGGCAATCAATTGGAAATAGTTTACTTTGACACAAGTTGTCCTTTTTTCTTACTGTCATAAGAAGTAAATAGAATTTCTGAATGTTTTAGTCTGGTGAAGATAGTATCTGAGTTGTCTGTGGATATTCAGAGTATGAAGAATCCATTCTCTCTCATTTTTAGGTTCTGGAAAAAAGACAGGAAGATAGACAGCTTGTCTTAAAGTAAAGCTGGATACCACTTTAGCTATAAATGAAGGACTAGTTCTCAAAGAAAACCTGGCTTTGTGAAAAAATTTGATGATGATTTGATGCAGGTGTCAAATCAATCTGCAAAACTGTTTTGCATGTTAAGAATCTCAAATCAGCCTGATGAATTGGCTCAAATGGAGCAAGAGTTATTTTTTTCCAAAAATTATGATCCCAATGAGCCACCTGATTTCTAGGTGAATGGGTATGCAGAACCCTTTTCAAAAACATCTTGACATGGGAATGAATTGAAAGAGGGTGATCCATGGGCAGACATGGTGAAATGGCTGACAAATGAACCTTGATTGGGGAGTAAGAAAATCCAAAGGATAAAAATCATACAGAAATCACAGGGTGGAGTGAGGGAGCATCTACTGCAGCAGTGCTCATTTGAACATCTACTGTTATTATAAGTTTGATATGTGCACTGCCTGCAGGGTATCCTGCAAATTCCCTTACTATGCTACACAATGAATCCCTTAAATATCTTACACATACTAAATGCACCTACTGATATCACAAAACATCAAGTTACTAAAAGCACAAAAATGGAGCAGGATACAGGAATAAATAAAATGTATTAAACGCTTTCGTCAAATATTAGGATTGACTTCTTCAGAATACCCGATAGTCAGCTTATCCTGCTCTATTTTCGTGCTTTTAGTTACTTGGTGTTTTTCTATATATTACAAAACATGTTGCCCCACCCCTCTTATTGGTGTTTTGCCCCCACCCCCCTTATTGGTGTTTTGCCCCCACCCCCTTACTTATATATACATACTCCACTGTTATATGGGTACAACTCCAAAGTGATCACATAAGATATGCCTAATTATAGAATCAGAGAAATATTAGCCTTAAAAGAGTCTTGGTTCTTAGTAGGACACCAACTAGAAAATATTTTCCCTTTGACGATATATGATTTCCTAGTAACAGATTTTGTACCTGTTTTTATACTTGCTGCATGTCTTCAGGAAAAAAATGCCTAAAAGGTACTAAAACTCTATCATCCAGGCAATTATTTGAAGTTGTTTCAAGCTAGGAAGTATCCAACAGTTTGGCTTGTCTGAGTAGGTCCAGTTTGTGAGGAAGCTTGTGTTAGTTACCCTTGGTTATTTTCATGAGAAGGGAAAACCACTGTTGCCTGGGATCAGAAGTGAGTCAGCACAATGATCTTTGGAGATGCCATCTGAATCTTCAAAATGACCCTGGTTATCAGTAGAAAGGTATACAGGAACATTACCATCCAAGGTCTGCTTGCAAGGAGTCCTGCAGCAGAGTTTTGCTAATTTGTTGTGACTGGCGGTGACTAGCTCTGTCTGTGATGTTCCCTATAGCTGAATCAAATTCTAGAGGACCAACAAATTAAATTTCCATTCATGGGGTCTGACCTGATCCTATTCAGCTTTTCTGCCACAATATTTTGCTCTAATGGAATGTAATATGACTGAGTGAAATTATGCTGAATAGCTATTATCCCGGGCTACAATGGCTAATTTAGATAGATGGCAAGATCTGGAACCCCCTGCTTATTTATAGACTGCATCATTGTGGTGCTGTCTGTAACCACTTGCAATGGTCCAACATCTCTTTTGCATTTCTGTTTATATGTTTTGGTCTGCATATTGTTTCGGAGACCCTGCACTTTTCCTCCCAAAGACATAGTTATCCAAACAAGGTCTGAGGCATCTGTTATTACCGACTGTAGTATAGCTGGAAGAGAGGATGGGAGATCTAGATTTAGATAAAAAAATGGTTTCTCTGTTAAAGCAGTTCCCTTTTTACAAATGCCAAAACTGGAATTTGAAACATCAGAGGTATTGATATTGGGACCATATAGATTTAGGTACCATTAAATCTTTCTCATGTGGAGTCTGGCTAGAGGGATCATGAGACTCATAGATGTCATGAATCCTAGTATCCTGAGTAATTCACTTGCTGAAATCCTGAGCAGAGTAGAAAAGCTCTGGAACAGACCTAGATATAGATCTACTTTTTTAGCCTGTGGAATAAAAGCTTTTTGAACTGAAATATGTATGGGGCTCCCCAGGAATACATTTCCATGGGAAGGAGTCAAACGCACTTTTGAATGTTCTCCTGGAAATCAAGTCTGCAAAGGAGATCTCTTACCCAAATGAGAGATTCCTGACACTTTGAAAATGATTCTGCAAAGATAAGTAAGTTGTCCTAATACAGAAACATGTGAATGCCTTGCAGTTTGCAATAGCCTAACTCTAGGGCTAGATACTTTATGAACATCCTTGGAGCAGTAGCAAGGATGGACTGTGACAAGAATTGGACTCTGGCACCATCAGGACTACTGGTCCATAAAAAAAAAGAAAAAAAAAGAAAGTCATCAACAGCCCTCAAAACACATAGATCAGCTACTAGTAGCTGGCTGACCATGTTAGGTCTAAAGCAGATGCCATATGCTGACCATCTAAAAAAACTCCAGCTATACTCTGTGGCATATCGTCTACTCAGAGGCGATCTCTGCTTAACATACAAGGCCATGTCAAATCCTGAGCTGTTGGACATGCTCCACTTAAAGAAATCCCAATCCCTCAGAGCCACATGCTCCAGGGATCTAAACCTTGTCATCACAATGAACAAAACATGCTGGAGGGATAGGTTCCTGACCCATAGACTTCCCATACCCTGGAATAGACTGCCCATACATGTCAAGCAGAGCGCCTCATTGGCCCTCTTCAAAAGGAACCTTGATGATTGGATGGGAGATGGGAAATTCACACCGGGGATCATGTCAGTTGCCCTGCTAGACAAGGGCCCATAGAAGTAAATATTGTGGGAAGAAATATCCAGGGAATTGTTATGGCTAGGCTTGCATAGGCCCTAGGGCCGATAGCCTAGTACCAACCTATGAACCTATATTGTTAGAAAGACATCAAAAACAGCCACCAAAACTCACAGCTCACTGCAGATTTGGCTTTCTACTGTCTAGTTGACCCTGCCAGCCTACAGGCTCAGGATGTCAGAAACAAAAATTTATATAGGAGACTGCATTATTGCCAGGAATAATACATAAATACAGAAAGTATCATGTTGACCCTGCCAGGAAAAAAAATTTAGAAAGTATCTGTTTGGCTCTGCCAGGAAAAAAAATAAATAAATACAGAAAGTATCTGGTTGACCCTACCTGGAAAAAATGTAGAAAGTATCTGGTTGGCCTGCCAGGAAAAAAAAAATAAATACAGAAAGTATGAGGTTGACACTGCCAGAAAAAAAAAACTGAGAACTTAACTTAAAGTTTAAACACTAATCTCTGATCAGATCGCTGATTTTCTCTCTGTTTACTCTTTCCTTGTCTCTCGCTTCTCCACTCTCTCTCTCTCTCCCTCAAAATTAAAGCATGGGAAGAGAACGCGAGAGTAACAGGACTAATCAGCAGCCATGTCACTTACTCAGATTATGTCACAGGCTGCTGACTTCACAGTCCTGTCAGCTTCCTATTTCTTGTGGTTAAAACCACAATGACTTCTGGGCATCTTCATTGATGCCTGTGGTCTTCCCAGTCTAGACTGTTTTTAAGCGGAACTTGAGCACGCATGTGCCCTGCTCTGAGTTCGGCTTACAGAATCGCATTTGACTTTACACATTAGCTTGTAGTTTGAACTGCTACTAGTGTGTAAATTTTAATAATTAAACTTTTTTCTTTTTGTTTCTTGTTTTTGGGAGAAAGTTGGGGGGGGGGCTGCAGCCCAGCAGTTCGATACCACAAGCCACCACTGATAACTAATAACACTTTGGATGCATTTGGATTATGGACAATGACAGTTGTGATTTTGTGGATACTGATTTAAATTAAAAAAAAAAAACATTTTATCAAAGAGCACAGCCCACTGGCTGTTCTGGCATTCACCAGAACTGCAAGATGCCCAGTCCACCCCCAAGCAGTAGATAACCCAAAAGGAAATCAAAAGTGTAATCCAGACAAAGAAAACCTTAAAAAAGTGAAATTTGAGGCTATAGAAATATGAATGATGATAAGCCTTTTTTAAATTTAGATTTATCAGAAAAGGGATAAGTGGCAACAGGTAGTAAAGGGATAGCATTTTGAACTTTGGAACTTTCATAAATTGATTAAGAAAGGGAAATAACATCAAAAACAGCATTGTAATGCATTGTAAACACAGTATTGGAAATCTAGGACTGTTCTCCATCAGGCTTCTCCCTTTGGTACCAGAAACTTTCTTGAATGAAAATCAATCCCTGTCAGACAAAGAGAAACAGATTCTATGACCCCCTGAATCAGCAAGTGCTGAATAATAGCATGGAAAAAAAGTCTGACCTGTTGGATATCAAGGAATCCCTAGAAAAGGTGGGTGGGACTCTTACTGCCATGTGTACACTTGATGGACAACTTTGAAAACCCATATGTTTGAGATTATCTACTGTCAAAGACAGAAATGGAGATCCAGATTTTGGAGGATATTTAGAGGCTTGCCAGGGTGGGGTAGGAGTTATCATATGAAGATAACCATTCAAACGTAGACTTCTAGTTTCTGGGGAACCCCCCTTCTTTATTGAGCCTCCTTGCCATTTTTTTTTAATGTCTGCTTGCCTGATGTTTGCTGACTCTGCTTATTTTGCTTTCTATATTAAAAAAAGATCCTAAGTTAGGGATGAAACCTTTAACAAGTTTGGAGAAGGATGGCTGAAAAATCAAAGTCACACATTGAAACCTGTTTCAGTCACTCATCACTCTTCATCAAGACCTTGGAAACAGATAGTCCAAAAAACACCTTCCTATCAAGGACAGAACTCCGAATTTAATCTTTAACATGTTCAGGTAAATTTTAAGAACTTAACCGTAACCCTTTTCTCATAATTGATCCAGTAGCTGCTGATCTGGAAGATGCTTCAGCTGAGCCATAACCACTTCAAAGGATATTTGGTTACTTGTGACACTGAAGCAGTATGTGTATTCAGAGATATTTTCCCCAGCAAAAGAAAAATGACAACAATGCTTCTCATATACTCAAATGAAGCAAGCAAAACTTTAAAATGAGTTTGACAATTAAGAATCCTAAAAATTAGTGTGGCAGAGAATACATGAATTCCCCAAATCTATGAAAAGCTTTCCCATCCTTATCACAAGGGGATGGATTAGCATTTACTAAATGTTTAGCTGCATAAGGATTTGCCAAGGAAATCACTGCTGTGCCGCATCTGTAATTAGAAAAATTAAAATTTGGAAGATTGGGGAACTTTATATAATCTTTCTACCTACCTAGGGTCTGCAAGCTGGGTGTAAGGTATGTTGCAGGCTGTAATAAAAACATCTTCCAAAGCAAAAAGAAGAAGAGGAACAGAAGTTGGTTGAGAAAATTCTAGTTGTAATAAATCACAATATTTTCTTAAAGAAAGTGGGATGTCATTATGTTTCCACTGAAACAACTGTTTCATCCTAGATATTGTATCAGAAATACGTTTTCTTCAAGGGCAATTAAAAGAAATATCCTACTCAGAACCAAAAACAGTTACCTGAGGAGAAAAAACACAACTTGTTCATTCACAATTATTTCCCTGTAAACTTCCTTTTTCTTTTACCATTAAATCCAGAATGAGATGGGTTAAGAGCCTGCACTAAGCCCTGCACTAAGCCTAATAAACTATTCCTGTCTAAATTAACAGATACAGGAGAAGATAACATTCTTAGCATTCGGGTCTATATTATAAGACCAAAAGTTGAAAACTGCGAATGCTGTAAATTCCGAAAATGTCTCAAACTTGCTATTGTGGGGGGCTGTGCCCCCCTCACCCCCTGTTAAATATATATACCAACTCTGAGATCGCACTACAGTGAGGAAAGAGCAAATATTCCAATCATCATTGTACTGCGATCTCACAAAATGCACTTAGAGGTATGGCATATTCAACATGTACAGTGTTCATGATTTTCAACTTTCAGTCTTATAATATAGACCCTTAGCATTCTACTTCTTTTTAATAGGAACCTCCATAAAAGCAGACTGACCCCTGTCAGTGACATCACCCAGGGAGATAATATTCCAGTATGGCTAGGCAGAAAAACATTCCCTACTCCTTCCTCCAAGACTGACAAGAGTGGTTTTCATATGCCCACCAATGACATTCCAACAGCCACAGAGGATGTGTCTAACCCCAGACCATGGTGGCTGACTGGACTACAACAGAGGAAACCAAGGAAGAAGATGGGTGCAGGGACACCCATCTGTGGCTGAGGCAAAGTAGTAGTTTGATAAAGGGGAAAAGGGTCTCTGGAAACGTTCTTCTTTTTGTGGCCGAAGGAAGAACTGAAGAACCAATAATTTATTCCATCATAAAGCCAGGAAGAACAGCAAATACAATGAAGAACAAAGACCAGGATCCCAATGAATAAATTGTATTCCTCTCTGATGTCTCGGCATACACTGTCTTCTTGGAGTACACAGTTACTTCACATCACACACTTGTTTTATATACACTACTAAATAGGCAATTAAACAATAAAGTCATCAGTTAATACCATGACACACTTAAAAAGCATTTAAAGTAATACATGCAAATTAAAATCAACATTCATACCCTTTGGAAACAAAGTATCAAACTTTAATATAGACACTGCTTCTTTATAAAGAAGTTTATTCTTGCTAATGCCCCCCCCCAAAAAAAAAAAAAAAAAAAAAAAAAAAAAAAAACACTCTACCTTTTCTAAAATTGTGGCTTGTAAACCATGAACAGAATTACCATGTGTTTCCAAAAAATGTTGTGCCACTGAACTCTGTTACTTTTTATTTGATATATCACAAACATGTTCTAATAGCCTTATTTTAAAAGCCCTTTTGGATTCACCCATATAAAACTTATTACAAGGACATCTGAGGGCATAAATGATGCCCTCAGTGTCACACCTATAATTCCCACAAACTTCAAATCTTCGACCAGGAAGAAGTCTGAAGTCTGGGTAAAGCTGACAGCAGTACTCAGTAAAAAGGTATAAAAAAGGTAGCATTTTCTCCTTAAAACACAATGAGAACCACCAAATACACTTACCTCAGCCCCTAAACACAATTTATAAAGTTTTTGAACAAAAATTTACAGTAAACATTAAAATAGCAAAGTTTGCTCTGAAAGTAATGTAAAAGTAATGTAGGAACCACAGTCTTCCAACTGACAGAAATGTCACATGACAGTACAAGAAAAATTTAATTCTAGCACAAAACAAAATTTTTACTCAAAAAGTGCTGTTTTAGTCATAAAATAAATTGTGGAAGTATTTTTCTCTGAAGGGAACTTATTTTCCCAGTGTGATATCCCCGCTCTGGGCCTGTAATTAAGGAGCCTGAATCCTCACCACTGACACTGGAGAGGGATGTTCACTTGGAATACAAATGGATACACTCAGTATTTCCAGATGAAGACCTCTCTGCATCGAGCACAATTTCTGTTAAGAGCCCACAGGGAACACAGTCAATCTGGGGTCTAGATTTTTTTTTATATCTGTCTTTATCCAGGCTTCAACAAGACTTCCCACTGGCACAGCTTCAGAGTTAAGTCCTCATCCAAGTGCCCAAACCAAGTCCTCCACTACTCTCTCTGTGAAACCAATGCTTTGTGTCCATGCTCCAAATAGTTGGCACACACACAATTTGAGATTTGATTTGCACACACACACACACACACACACACACACACACACACACACACACACACACACACACACACACACACACACACACACACACAGACACACACACCTGGGAAAGGCTGGCACAGGTTTACTAGCTATGCCCCTTTCTGCCTAGAGTATGACCTATAGTATGAGGTAGTTATCACTGCCACCAGGCACTGCAAAGCCAGCTACTTAAGGTTCTTAAAAGGGTACCCAATTATACTGAGTGAAATTATTATTAACACAAATGGTAATGTTGACCAAACAGCAAGGCTTTCAGGAGTGGCCAGAGTTACCACCAAATAAACATATTTAAATACTCTCAAAACTATTTTCTAAAAAGGACCAGCCACAATGAAAAGTTTAAATATATTTAATAATAGATAATAAAAGAACATGAAAATACGAAACATCTATTTACAGTAAAGACCAAAGTTTCAGTCATAGGAAATATTGAAAATAACACAGCTGGAAAGATTCACACAGTTACAGAAAAACAATACTTAACTATTCTCACTATATAGCATTACTATCCCTGGTCACTTACTAGTGCAAGGCAAGATGAAATGGGTGAGTAGTCCTTGTTGTCAGATCCAAGACAGAATACAGAATACTGAGAGCAATCTCCTACTAATATCTAAATATTATTTCTGGCTTACAGAATGACATCATACACATCTGGTCATTTGACTCTGTTTCCTGCACTATCCCCCATTACTAGAAGCTGTCAGGATTTAGCACCTATGTGTTACCATACACACAGACAGAGCTTTTCTTAGATCTGCTGCTGCTCCGGAAAGTCATAAAACAATTTTAAACCTCTACCCTCCCAGAGTAGCAATTAGCTCCATGCTAGAGACAATACAGAAGGCTTCCTAATACTTGGTTTTCCAGACATTTGTCTCTGGCTGCAACCAAAACTGTAAGATACACACTTTATGGCCTAATTTAATTTCAACTATTTTTCAAAGTTTGCTGCAGCTGGATTGTGATTGCCCCCTTCCCTTCCAGTATCCTCTGTTAAAACATATACATTTAATTCATTTACAATAATACATGTACATTTCTTTTCTTTCCAACAGAGCATACTGTTGATACATTTTAATGCAAGCAACTTTACAAATACATTTTTAAACAAAAGCATTTGTACAAATTAGTTTGTTACACACATGACGTATAATTCTTTACTAAATTCCAGCTAGCTATGCTGGCATATGATGCACATCCACTGCACTACTTCTCCTGGCATAGCTGGCAGTACCTCCTATCGTCACACCTAGCAATGGAGAAATGCTAGCCAACCACTGATCCTCGAAAGCCTGGAAGAAGAGCAGTTAGCAGCAGGAAAGCCCTCAAGCCTTGATGCTCAGACTGCTACTTTTCTCTAGCTCTTCTCAAGTTGGCAATGGCCTGGGCATGTGGGAAGTGCCATTATGTTTTGGAAGATGGCGAGTTGTTATATCCTCTGGAGGCCATAACACACATAACTAAGATTACTGCAGCAGTGATCACATTATGAATATTACTTACTTACTATTTGCAACACAGAGCAGAAAAAATCTCAGAGGTTTTCAGATCTGCACTAAACTATTGGCAATTCCCTGTAGAATTACTTTAATATCTGTCATCTTCTTCCTTCAGATATACATGCATCCATGATGATGATAGCTTAAAAATTTAAGATCACATCTTTTTTGCTTTCATTAGGCCAAATGGTTATTTTGTACTTTTTGCTCATTTAGACAATCAGATATTTCTTTGGTACAGCATGCTATTGATGATCACAGGCATCTAAACAAGACCAGCAAAACAGACTGGGGGTATTTCCTTATTTATTATCTGTTGCAGATAAAGTGGTTCCTTATTTGAAATATACAGGTCTGATGTAAGTAGCTCTGTAAGAAATAAAATGGGCAGATGCAGCTGTGTCTTTTAACATTATTGGGCGGACATTAAAAAATAATTGGACTCTGCTTCACAGCAATAATAAGGCTACTCAGGTATTGGAATTGACTCCAAAGTTTGTTACAGACAGTTGGAATCTCTTGGAAAATTATTCATACTCAATGTCTTTGGAATGTCACACCTTTAATAGCCTACAACATCATCTTAGATTCCTGAACATTTTCTGAAAAATCAAGTTTAACACTGTTAGCCTCAAAAATGTAAAACAGTATTGAAAAGTGCAAACAACTTGTTCAGGAAAAATTCTTCTTTACAATGAGAAAAGTCAATATGTTCACAGTCTTTATAACAATATCGTAATATATTATAATAAGAATAACCCAGAACGGTACTTTTCTCTAATTCTCATAAACAACTTTTCACATCTCAGAAACTGTGCACCCTAGATACATAGTACCAGAAAATTTGAGTTTTTATACACTGGCAAAATTCCTTCCTAAGTGCTTGTTTATTAAAATATTTAAAAAAATGAAATATTATTTCTGTTTGCATACGTAAATATATCTCTTAGGCTGCACAAATTATATTACAAGTATCAGTGGCAGTGTTCATCAGCATCATCTAAAGTGTCACTTGATGTTATGCTATAGTTTAAGCCAATTGGGTTTGTAAATGTTAATGTGCATATGGCAATATTGCATACATTCATAATTACTAGCAAATAACTAGCTATATCTCCACTTTAGAGCATCATATATAGAGAATGACAATGTATTTTCTGTATCCCATCCTGGCAATTCACACCATGCCATCAACAGCATACAATTTACTCTGTTATGAAAAAAAATAATAATCTAAATAAGAGTGTATGAATAAATGGTAAAAACATGGTGCATACTATATTAACAGTCTTATTATCATTTGTGTTTATACCTATCCCTTTCATATGAGGTATATTATTAATCTCTTAGTTAGGGACTCAAGCCACAAAAATGCTATGGTGTCATAAGGAGCTATGGGTGCTAAAAGAAAAAGTAAACAAAATGCTTTGTGGATATGAATATTCTCATAGCTAATTGTTTTTTTCTCTGTTATTAATGTATGTTTTCGGAGCTTTTCTCCTGGGCCTCTGCTGAAAATGGACATATATCCAATTGGACCAGCCCGGTCAACAAATGTAAAATAAAATGTAAAATAAAATAAAATAAATTTAAGAATTCTGGCAATGGTGCAGTATGTATAGTCCAATTAATGTTGCTGATATATTTATTCATTTCACCTTGAAAGACAGAAGAAAATATATATCTTTTTAAAGGATGGGGATATGTCTCTTTAAATGGATGGAGCATGTGCTCTATGTCACTTTACATGGGTGCTGTGTGTGTGGGTGTGTTTGTGTGTGTGTACATACATCTATCATCTATGTATATAGATAGATGTATGTATGTATGTGCACACACACACACACACACACACACACACACACACACACACACACACACACACACACATACACTAGATGTATGTACATACACACACACACACACACACACACACACACACACACACTTACATATATACATGACTGGATACAACACTAGCCAACCTAGGCAGCTGCCTAGTGCCTGGTCCTGGCTGGAGGCCCCAGCCACAACATTAACTTAAAAAAAAAAGAAAACCTTTCCTACTTTGTTTCTCACCTGTGTACTGTTCCTTTTAAGATTTCCTGCTTGGTGTACTTTCAAACAATATGAGAAGAGCAAGCAGCCATGCAAAACAAAATAAACTAGGGTGAAATTTACTTTTGCAAGCAGGCATACCAGGTACAAATTACAAGAGAAGCAACCATTATTTTTTAACAAACCAATAACTTATTATTTATTTGTTTATTTATTTTTTTGTTTTTGCAGACAGGCATACCAGGTGACATAGAGTTGTTTGCAAGCAGGCATACCAGGTACAAATTACAAGAGAAGCAACCATTATTTTTTAACAAACCAATAACTTATTATTTATTTGTTTATTTATTTTTTTGTTTTTGCAGACAGGCATACCAGGTGACATAGAGTTGTTTGCATGCAGGCATACTAGGTATGAGCTATGGGAAAAGGAGGCACTGTTTTTGTAATAAATCAGGAACATAGTGCTTTTATGCAGGTAGAAATACCAGGTAGCAGAGTTATTTATAGGCAGGTATACTAGCTACAAGCTAGAGGAAGAGCAGGCATTCTTTTTGTAACAAAGCATGAATGTAGAAAATTTTTTTTAAGAACACAAGTAGGAACACAGAGATGGAATGAATGCATGCAGTGTTTATTCATTTGTGGGTACAAGTTATGGCCGAAGAGTCATTCATTTTTCTGTCAAAGGGATGTATGTATGTCTGTGTGAGTGTGTGTGAGTGTTTATAAAATGCCCTAGTTAAAGAGGGCAATTTAGTTAAGTGACTTACTCAGACTCAAATCCTATACCTTAGTTGTAGTAGGAAATAGCCTTAATCCTCTACACCAGTGACCAGACCTAATGATTTAGTGTAGTCTGCTTTTATTTGTCTCCAGTTTTGCTGGACAGCTCTGAATTTGCCTCATACTTATGCTCTGCTATCGAGCAAGTCGCTTAACCAGACAATGTTCTGCTGCAACTGGAAATTTGGGCTAGGCTGTTCATTGGTCCCCTGGACTGCAAGCCTAGTAATTATTATGCATGACCTGGAGTAGTTATGGTATAAAGGAAGGAATTGGGTTGCAGTAAACAGGACCATCATTACATGAGCCATACTCTTTGGATGTGACCCTTGGTTTCCTTAATGGACAGTGTCTTCATTATTTAGCTGCAAATAAATTGTACAGCATGAAGTCTAGGAGTTTAAAGTTAATATTTTAACTATGAATGCATTTTTAATTTAGCTTGCTTTTTTGCAGGCACACAAGTGTGAAATGCACTCTGCTTGGGCTACAACAGTCTGTCTAACACTTAGTGCAGATGAGTAAGGTTATGAACTCTTAATGAGCTTGTTCCTGTAGTATGTGGTTTGATTCCCTCAGCCTTCATCTGCCTTTTGCAACGCTGCCAAGTTACTTCATCAGACAGCACTCATGGGTGCTCTTGAAAACAGACATCAGTCCAGTGGGCTGTCCCACACAGTTAGCAAATACATTATACAATTGTCTTTTGAATTCCTGCACCCACCACATAGACGATTAATTTGTACTTTTTTATCTGCTATTTGAGTATGAATCTCAGCATGACTCTTGCAGTTTGATGGTTTGCCAGATGCATTTTCACTAAATGGCAGTTTCAAGGAAATACAGGTTTACTGCTTCTCATGCTAAATCTGTTTTCAGTGTGAGTATGTTTTGTTTAGAAACTGTCTTTTTTTCTGCAAAATTTGAAACAATAGTTTAAAATGAAATCCAGTCTCTGTAAGAATTGTAAAAGTAAAGAAAACAAAAATAATTTGGCTTTATTGGCTTGAATTTGTCCATTAAATGACTTAACAAATCATGGGCATTCAGAATCGCCATATAGCTGAAACACCTGATGTTCATAAGGGTCATTTATATATATCCCATGTGCCACTAATACAGGAGGTTTGAGGGGTCACTCAGTGGAAATTCTAGCTTGGCTAACATTTTTATATAGTTTAAACATATAAAGTCTGAAACTGAAATGTGTGGCATTATTTGGTGACTTCAGTAGTCAGTGATTTGCCACAATTTTCATGATGAAAAGACCAAAAATATGAGGCAAAAATCTGGGCATTCTGTGAAAATCTGGACAGTTGAGATGTATGATTAACACCCTACCCTAAGATCTACCTCAGATTTACTCATTGCTTTATGCAGGTGATATAGTGATTATAAATAATAATAGCAGTAGCATGCTCACTAAAGCACTGCACAATGACTTTAAGCTTGTCTGGTAGTGGGTAACTGGAAACAACTTAACAATTAAAGCTGCCTACCACACAAAGCTATGTCAAACCCAGAGCTTTTAGACATGCTCCACTTAAAGAAATCCCAATCCCTATGAGCTACACGCTCTAGGGACCTAAACCTCGTCACCACAATAAACAGAACATGCTGGAGGGATATATTCCTGTCCCAGAGACTTCCCATACTCTGGAACAAACTACCTATCTATATCAAACAAAGCTCCTCATTAGCACTCTTCAAGAAAAATCTTGATGATTGGATGGGAGATAGGAAATTCACCCCGGGGATCACTTCTGTGGCTCTGCTTGACAGAGGCACAGGAAAATCATTTTCTTGGGTGGCGAAAGCCAGGGTACCTTTGGCTAGGCTTATATAGGCCCTAGGGCCAATAGCCTAGTACCTACCTATGAACCTATGAAAAGAACACTGTTATGGCATTGGTATTTGTTACAAGGCAAATACTGAGAACAAGGCTGTTTACATAACATACCCTATAGGAATGAAGCTTCCATAGACTACCTAGCAAAATTACCTGGGAATAACCATGGTCCAAACTCTGCCTTTTACACCCATGTTGAAGCCCAGACTAACAACGTATTAGCACAGTTAAAAATCCTCATATAATAGTTCCTGTTTACTTTTCATGGGCATTAGACATGCCATTGCAATTAATGTACTACCTTCTAGGTTGAATATGAGTTCCATACCTTCAGTTTCAAACTTCTCACAAATTACTTCTATTATTCATTTATTTTTTTTATTTTATATTTGATTACCGGAAAATCCAACTGTACACAAGTCCTTTTTCAGCGGAGGCCCGAGGAGAATAGCTCCATGATTATGAACAATAGTAGTTACTATAGGTAAAGACATTCATAACAAGAATTAATTATGAAGCTTACATATAAAATAAAGTACTCTGCTTCAATAATTTTCCTAACCAGAGACAGTACCACTATGTGACTTTGCATAGAACAAGTTGACTACCTGACCATGCAAAAGCCTCTCTGCTTCTTAATGTTCTCACATTCAGATTACTCAGCAGTACGTATTGTCCACCAGGTTTGGTCTATTACAAAAAATGAATCTTTTTAAGTTCATCATATTGATAACTGCTGGCAGTAGCTTCAGCAATGTGGGTTATATCTTCCCGAGTATATAACAGCCAAGCAGTTTCTAAAGCTTCAGGGCACCATCCATGCACCCAAACCATTAGTCAGTTGTAGCTAACATGACTTAAAAAACAAGTCAGAGTGCCCTTCAAGTCTTTCCTGCCATTGAAAGAGCAGTCTTCTGCAGGCTTTCATGGATCCACGGTTGGCCTGTGCTGTTCCTTTGCTGGGTAGCTAAGTTACTTTTGGGAAGAACTTTCCACATTAAAAATGTGTTGTTTTAATATATTTTTCTGCTTAGGAAAGCTAGTTTTAAGCTAGGAGTTTGTGTTTTGAACAGATTATCATGTGAATTAACTGCACTTTTAAATGGGAGTGCACTTTTTCCTGTTAATTTAAAAGTTGTTTGAAGTAATTGAAAAACATTTTTTTCTCTAGAGAAATTGTGTTTATTTTTGTTTTGGGGGCTGGGAAGGTGTTTTAAAGTGCTTTTTACTCTGTTTTTGTGTGAAAAAAGTAACTTTTAATTACTTAAAATTTTTACTGGCTTATGCTGCTTGTTTTTCCTGAGAAAGAGGCACCGCTTTCGACATGACCATGGATCAAATACACAGGTCATATGAGCAGTCTTTCTTCCAAACAAACAAACAAAAAAAAACAGAAAAAGTTAAGCTTTGCCAGCACAGCAGGCAAGCAATTTACCTCAGCCTCAGGTGGGTGACTGTGTTGTGGCCAAAGCTGGTTCTTCAGACCACTTACCTTTTACCCTGTATCTCAAATTTTCTTAGTTAGGAGAAGATTACTGGGTCTGGCTCAGGGTTTAATTCAGGCTAATGATCCTTCTTGTAAGGTGGTATCTGGTAAAAGAAAGAGGGATGCCTCTTTTTCTGAAAATATTCAATATTCTGAATCTGGACAGGAAGGCATAGGGACAGATATAGGGTTTCTCCTCAGATTTCAGATTCAGAGGAAAGCTCAGTTTCTAATTCCGCCAGGGGTGATTTCTTTCTCTGAGACTACTTCCAGAATGTGCCAGTGTTTTCAGTGGAAGAACACTCAGGTTTCTCGGTCCCTCAGAAAAATGCTGTGAACTGTTACAGAAGGAATTTCCAGAACTTTCATCCATTCATTCAACTGTGTTAACTTTACAGGATGTGTGTGTGTTACTGTTTACAGTTTTCCTAACAGTCAGCCTGCTGCCATTAAAAGGGCAGAGAGGATGTATGAAGTTTCTCATTTGTGTAAGTTTTTATACGTTCATTCCAATCCTGACCCAGCAGCAATAGCTTTAGTTAATCTTACTGCTGCTAAACATGTAGGTGATTCTAATCCCACTATTCTTGACAAGGATGGAAAGATTATTGACAAGTATGGGAGAAAGTGTAAGCTTCTGCAACTCTGATTTTCAGAATTTTGAATTGGCTGGTTCATCTTTTACAGTTCATTCTAACTGCGAAAGTATGAGGCATGTTTTGTCTGCGGTTTCTTTGTGTGAAGACAAATCTGCTTTAAATAATTTAGTTTCTTCCACTTTGCAGGTCACAACTCATTGTTTACAGTGTGTGTATGATTCAGGTGAGGAGGTATGCCTGGCTGCATTTTCAGAACCTCCCAGATGATGTGAAAAAATTAGATTTTAAATTCTTAGTACAGAGATTTAGATTTTGGTTTCCTCTCCTACAGAGGTTATCAAAAAGTATGATGAAAGGGGTAAGTTGATACAGGGAATCTCTAAGACTGTTCAGCCCTCCTTTTCCAAATGTTCTTAGGGATACAGTAACCCTTCATCCAATTTCAACAACAACAAAAAAATAATAAAATAAAGTAAACAGTCCCACAAAAATGTGGATAAATAGACATTTGAGAAGAAGAGGGGAGGGGGTCCAAAAAGATTTCAGGCACCCTCAAAATCAAGGACAGTCCAACAAGTCAGAAAGACTATTTAAGGGACATTGTCCCCCCTCCCCCGACAGTTTCTTTTCCTTCCAAAAAGTCTGAATCTCCTCTTTTCTCTTTGGCAACAGATAGTTTAAGACAAATAGGTTCTGAGGATCATTCATCAATGTTACAAACTGGTGATTCCTCACCCACCAGACTAGACTCCTCTATTTCCCCCTGAACTTCAACACATGCTGTCTCAGAGAGTGATAGAACCAGTTGCTCCTTCCCAAATTGGGAAAGAATTTTACTCAAGGATGTTTTTAGTGCCAAAAACAAAAATGCTTGGAGCCCACTTCTGGAGCTTTATTTCCTAAATCTGTTTGTGATAGTGCCTAAATTCAAAATGTTGTTATTTCACAACCTGTTAACTCTTCTTCCTTATTTAAGTTTCCTGGTAACACTAGATTTAAAAGAATAGGGATGCTTATCATTATATCCCTATTCATCCAGAGTTTAGGTATTTCTCAAGGTTTTGTGTGTCTGGATCACATTATCAGTTTTCTCTCTTACCCTTTGGGCTATCCACTGCACCATAAGTGTTAATAAAGTGTCTAATTCTGTGTATAACTCATTGCAGGCTAAATGGTAGCTACATTTTTCCATATTTAGATGACTTGCTTATCTTTGCAAAGTATTTTTCAAAGTATCAGGAATCTCACACTTGGGTAAGAGATCTCTTACACAAGCTAGGATTCCAAGAGAACATTCAAAAGTGTTTTTGACTCCTTCACACAGTATTGTGTTCCGAGGGTGTTATATAGACACCTCAGTTCAAAGAGCTTTTCTTCCACAGGAAAACTGGAGCTATAGCTAGATCTCTTTCTACTACAGTTTTCTACTCAGACTTTGGTCATTGTGAGGGAATATTTCAGGATTTTTGGTCTCATGGCACCTGTGATTCTCATGATACCCCTGACTCCACATGGGAAAGACACAATGGTATCTGAAATCTCTTTGGTCTCAGCACCAATATCCTATGTATTTTCAAATCCTAATTCTGAGGTTTGTCAGAAAAGAAATCACTTGATGGACACAGCAAATTTCCCTAAGTCCAGGTTTCCCCTTCTTCCCCCTTTACACTCCAAAGCAGTCAGTTACCACAGATGCCTCAGAATTTGCTTGGAGAGCAGTTTGGGCAGTTTTTCCATCTCTTTCAACTTTTTGGTTTAAAAGCCCATGTTTGCACTTCTTTCCTACCTTTCTTGTAACTAGTCTAGCCCAGGTACAGATTTGCTGTATCCAGGACTGTTTTTAAGCTTCTGAGCGGTGCCAAAGTCTGTTCTTCAAATTTTCCCTTAGATCTGCTAGTCCTCTCTTCTCCTGCACTTTTACTAGCTTATTAGTTTAACACTTTACCAGACTTATTGTAGTAATTATTGTAGCACACAAAAGTGCTACCAGCACTAAACATTCTACAAGGAAACAGCTCCAGTATTTATTAATGTCCACCCCTCCAGGCATGTCTAAAGGTCAGTTCCTTGTGCTTTCTCCTATTAACCTGGTGAACTTGGGCATCCTGAGGCAATGTAGCAACTGCCTCATGTACACTGATAACCCCCTCCTTTTACCTCCCAACACTCTAAGACTTGTGAGAGATGCACTTATATTTCCAAATTGGAAGCCATGCACTCTCCAGCCACGACCAGAATTGCTGGTCAAGCGGAGAAGGTCAACACTTGCACCACACCACATGGAACACATAGCCCTCCAGAACACACACCAGCACTGCCTTCACATAAAAACACAAACCACACACCCACCTTCATGGAGGTTCTCAATAAAAATCTACCCAAACAACAGCGACCTCCAAGGCAGAAACGCACCTGACCACCACAACACAACACTAATCATGAGACACATAACTCTCCTAAACAGTGTGCCACTCAACCAAAGCCCCTAAGGCAAAACAGCATGCCCAACACACTAGTCATAGGTGACTCGATAATGAGGCACACTGATGTCCCACTCACTAGGTTGAATAAGGAGAAAGTAACAGTCAGCTGCCTGTCAGGTGCCAGGATCCACTACATAAGGTACGCACTCAGGTCCCTCAACAACAGGTATAAATATGACTCTGTCATTGTACATGTGGGTGTGAATGACCTGAGATGTACCTCCCTGGACTACATGAAAAGAGACATGGAGGAGCTCTTGGATTATGTAGCCCAGACAGGTATGACCCTAGCCCTGAGCAGCATCCTACCATCACCCAAAATGATACCACAGTACAAGCAGAACATGATTGATTTCAACAATTGGCTAAGTTTCTGGTGTCATTCTAAGGGGATCCAGTATCTGTCTGCCTGGGACAACATGATTGACAGAACATGATTGACAGACCTCGATGCTTTGCCAGAGATGGCCTGCATCTGTCACCCCTTTGCTTCTGGATACTTCTGGATACTGGCCAAGGCTCTTGCCATCCCTATAGTGTCATTCCAAGGGGATCCAGTATCTGTCTGCTTGGGATGACATGATTGACAGACCAGACCTCAATACTTTGCTAGAGATGGCCTGCATCTGTCACTCCTGGGCTTCGGGATACTGGCCAAGGCTCTTGCCACCCCTATAGTGCCTTTTTTAGGTGGTGTTCCAAAGACCAAATTACCACCATAACAGCTACAAACAAATGCAATCTGAGAGTCATGCTGCTCAATGCTAAAAGTCTAAATCTCAAAATGCAGTCACTCAAAGCACTCCTTAAAATGGAGAACATCGACATGTGTGCTGTAACAGAGACCTGGTTCAAGGCAGCAGAAATCACCCCTGCACTACCAGGCTATAACTCATTCCACACCTTTAAGCCCCAGAACTTGGGCTGAAGCTCCAAAGGTGGTGGTGTTTCCATATTCATAAAGGATGCGCACACCTCCAGACTGGTAGCCCAACATAATGCATCTGAGATACTTCAGGTGCAGCTAACATTGGGTAAGACAGTGATTCAGGTTGTAGCCTGTTATAGGTCCCCAACCATGTCCCAAGACTCATACTCCACGTTCCTAAGCACCCTGGAGAATATTAGGGTCCAACCTATCATTCTCATACTGGGTGACTTCAACTACCCCTCCATTAACTGGGAAAACTACTCATGTACCAATATACTTGCCCAATGCTTTCTGGAATTCATTAATTCCAATGCTCTGGACCAGCTCGTTCTTACCCCCACTAGAGGTAACAACATCCTTGACCTGGTCATTACTAACATGGGCGACCATTGCTCCACACCAATAGTCAGTTCCTCCCTGGTTAGATCCAACCACAAACTAATCACCTTGGAAATCCACATCCCTCCCACCCCCCCCCCACTACAGAAAGGTAACCACCATGAAAAACTTCTCCAAAGCTAACTTTGGGCTCCTGAAAACAGAGGTGGATACCTTCATGGCACCCATGCAAATGGAGAATAGTTGCATGATCGCAGAGTCATACACCAATGCGCTGTACGAACGTGTACACAAATGTATGTATCTCACCATACCCAACAGAACCAAGATGTTCTCCTCAAAAAAATGGAAGCCAATCTGGTGGTCCCCTGCCATAAACAAACTCTACAACAGAAGGAGGAAGCTAATGCAGAATAAGGCGAAGTCCCAAGACTGGAAAACTCCCTTATCAGCCTCAACAAAAGGTTGAGATCCCTCATCAAATTCTCTAAAGCTAGCTATGAAAACAGAATTGCAGCAGATAGTAAAGACAACCACAAGGCCTTCTATAGTTATGTAAAGAATCATCACGGCAATACCCAGATTTGCTGTGAGCTACTGCACAATGGTACCTCCTATACCGAGCCAACAGATATTACCAATATACTGGAAGACAGATTCAGTGCAAACTTTACTCCTCTCTCCGCCACAAAGGACGAATCACAATACCAGTAGATTGCCTAATAAACAAGGGTATATGGACTCTCCAAACTCTGGATCTTACACAATTTAGTTTTGTGAAGGGTAGATCATGCCTGCTCAATTTGGCTGACTTTTTTGAGTCAGTCACCAGAGCTGTGGATGAAGGCAAGGTGGTTCATACAGCCTACCTTGATCTGGCCAAGGCCTTTGATACCATTCCCTACTCAGGAATCATAGAAAAACTCACTAAGCTAGGCATAAACATCTGTATCACTAGGTGGGTTGCAAACTGGCTCACAGATAGAACCCACAGTGTGAAACTTGCCGACTCCAAGTCAGACTGCTGATCAGTCATGAGTGGAGTCCCACCTAGTTTGGTCCTGGGTCCTCTCCTGTTTAGTATCTACTTCTCTGAAGTCCAGGCCAACATGAAGGAACTCTGGCTGACAAAGTTTGCAGATGATTGCAAGTTGGGAGCTATTATTAACTCTCCAAGTGATGTTGACATCCTACAGAAAGGCCTCAATGACACCAACGACTGGTGTCAGAATCATGGCCTTATGCTCAATGCCAAAAAATGTGTCATCATCCCCCTTGGGAAAAACCCATTTCCCTTGAATTACCACATTGAGGGTAGTCCACTGAACACAGAAGTCATTATAAGAGATCTGGGAACACAGGGTGACAGCAACCTCTCTTTTGACCACCATGTTGCTACTGTGGTCAGAAAGTCCTTCTATGTGGCACATCTCATTACTAAGGGTTTTGCATTCAGGAAGAAAGAGGTCATTTTGTCTCCCTCTACTATTCCCTCATTAGACCAATCATAGGTACAATGCCCCATTTGGCATGTACCTCACTAGACACCTGCAACAACTGAAGAGGCTGCAAAAGTACCTCACAAAGAGGATCCTAGGCCTTAAACACTTGTGCTATATGGACAGACTCAAAAAACTATAACTATTCTCTGTCTCATATCACCTACTTAGAGGCGATCTCTGCTGGACTTACAAAGCCATGTCTGACCCAGCCCTGTTAGAAATGCTACATCTAAAGAAATCCCTATCTGTCCACACCACATGCTCCAGAGACCTCAACCTCATTCCCACAATCAACAGAACATGCTGGAGGGACAGATTCATAACCCAGAGACTGCCCATGCTATGGAATAGACTTCCCATACATGTCAATCAGAGCACCTCACTGGACCTCTTCAAGAGAAATCTTGATGAGTGGATGGGAAATAGAAAATTCACCCCGGGGATCACTCCAGTGGCTCTACTCGACAGAGGCACTAGGAACTAAGGTTAAGTGGCATGATGCCAGGATAATCCTATGGGCTAGGCTTGTAAAGGCTCCAGGGCCATTAGCCTAGTACACACCTATGAACCTATGAACAAAAGTGCAAGGCGTGTGGGATACCAAGGACAGATACAAGCACATAAATAAAAAATACATAGTTTCCATGATCAAGGCACTCAACTCACTGAATCATCTCTGGTCCCTTGGACTTCTTCAGGCTGTTACAAAGAGTACCACAGTCATGTGGCACATCAGCAAGCAAGGAAGAAACAGGTCTTAGCCCCTTTGCAGACTAGCCATGTTAGCCTGGGACATATTGACACAGCATAATCTCACTTTACAAGCATTCTACAGTCTGTCCGAGAAAAACTGTATGCAGACAAACTGAGTATGACAAGGCAGACCATCACAAATGGAAAGTAGACCAGATGATCTTCCAAGATTTGACCTATCTGTAGAGAGTTCCTCAAGTAGACCTATTTGCCTTCTATCTGGCCAATCAACTGGCAAGATTCTTCTCCAGGACTCCATTCAAGTGGGCCTGGAAAACAGATGCCTTTTCCTTTCCTTGGGCTGGAATATTCCTGTATGGCTTTCTACCCTTTCCAATGATATCCAGGGTACTTCTAAAGATTAAGAAGGAATCTCCCAAGATCATTGTAGGGATTCCCTTCTGGACCAGGCAACAGTAGTTCTCCCTTCTTTTTGAAATAGCCAAGGACAATTACCACAAGCTACCTCACAGAATGGAATTACACAAGATCAGGAGTGTTTGATACATCCCAACAAAAATAAACTTCTATTGACTGCTTTGATGATAGCATCTTAATTTACTTTATACACCTGTTTACTGAGAATGTGTAGGATATATATTAATGGAGGCAAGAAAGCCTATTACTAGAGAATCATATATTAGTAAATGGAAAAGGTTTTCTATTTGGTGCTAACAACATAACCATCACCCATTCAGGGCTAATGTTTCTCTGGTTTTACAATGTTTGTGCGAGTTACTGTCCTATTGCCTTTCTTCATCATCTATCAAGGTTCATTTTATTTATTTATTTATTTATTACATTTGTTAACCGGTTAATGTCCGACTGGATTAAAAGCCTGTTTTCAATGGAGACCCGAGGACAAAAGCTCCGGATAAAAAAATAAAAATACAAACATAGTATGAGTAGACATAATCTAGCTAGCTAGTAGTTGAATACAGCATGATGTAGCTGATATGGTAGTAACTTTAGGGTCCTAGAGGTGCAGTGATATCATACATTCAAATGCAACAGGTTAAAAAATGACATAGAAAGTAATCATTTATCATCTATTTCAGCATGTCTGCCCATGTATCCACCTCTTTCACTGCATTCTTGTGTAAAAAATATTTTTGAAAGGGCTTTTGCATTAGAATCTGCTTAATAAAACTGGTGGCCCCTCCTCGGGATCTTAATTTTGTGTTAGAGAAGCTAATACTTGTTCCATTTTAACTAGCTAATCTGTTTGACTTGAAGTTCTTAACATGGGAAACTCTGGTTGACTTGAGGTTTTTAATATGGGATACTCTTACTGATTGTTCCAATGTCTGCATGAAGAACACCCGAGTTGTAAGCTCTTATGGTGAGTTAACCCTATTTCACTTTCCTCAAAGAACTAATCCTTCTTTTATGCCTAAAGTGGTATCTGAGTTTACTTTAAGCCAAAATGTACATCTCTCTGTTTTCTTTCTTGAGACTAAAAAAAGACAGAGAGAAAGGATACTCCATACTTTGGATGTCCACAGACAACTCAGGTACTTTCTTGAGAGAACTAAATATTTCAGATCTTTGGAATGATTGTTCATTTCTTGTGAAGATAAGAAGAAGGGACAACCTGTGTCAAAACAGACTATTTCCATACGATTGTCTCAGGTTGTTACATTTTGTTATTTTCACCATAACAAAACTATTCTGGGCAGGGTCAAGTCCTACTCTGCCAGGGTCTTGGTTTTCTCTATGGTGTTTTGGAAAGGGTTTGACTCTAGAATTATTCTACAAGCTGCTACTTGGGCCACTGTACATACTTTTACATGGCACTACATGCTTGATTCTTTCTCTAGGTCTAAATCAAGTTTTGCTAGCATCTTTCTTTAGGGGTTCCTAGACCCTTCCCCTTTCCCCTTTAAATGTAGTAAGCTAGACTAATAGGTTCACAGCTTCATGGGTATGTACTAAGCTAATGGCCTTGGAGCCTTTACAAGCCTAGCCCATAGAAGTGCCCTGGCATCGTGCCGCCCGACATTAGTTCCCAGTACCTCTATTAAGTAGAGCCACTGGAGTGATCCCCAGGGTGAACTTTCTATTTCCCATCCACTCATCAAGATTTCTCTTGAAGAGGGCCAGTGAGGTGCTCTGCTTCACATGTATGGGAAGTCTGTTCCGGAACATGGACAGTCTCTGGGTTATGAACCTGTCCCTCCAGCATGTTCTGTTGATGGTGGTAATGAGGGTGAAGTCTCTGGAGCATGTGGTGTGGAGGGATTGGGATTTCTTTAGATGTAGCATTTCTAACAGAGTTGGGTCAGACATGGCTTTGTAAGTCAAGCAGAGATCGCATCTTAGTAGATGATATGCGACAGAGAATAGCTGGAGGTTTTTGAGTCTGTCCATGTATGATGTGTTTAAGGCCTAGGATCTTCTTCATGAGGTACTTTTGTGGCCTTTCCAGCTGTTGCATGTGTCTGGTGAGGTACATGCCAAATGGGGCATTATACTCGATGACTGGCCTAATGAAGGAAGGAGTAGAGAGATGATGACCTCTTTCTTCCTGGATGCAAAACCCTTGGTAATGAAATGTGCCACATAGAAGTACTTTCTGACCACAGTGGCAATGTGGTGGTTGAAGGAGAGGTTGCTGTCAACCTGTGTCCCCAGATCTGTTATAACACCTTCAGTGTTCAGTGGGCTCCCATCAATGTGGTAATTAGTGGGAACTGAGATTTTCCCAAAGGGGATGACAAAGCATTTTTTGGCATTAAGCTTAAGGCCATTGTTTCAACACCAGTGATTGGTCTCAGTGAAGCCTTTCTGTAGGATGTCTACATCACTTGGGGAGATAATATTGGTTCCCAGCTTGCAGTTGTCTATGAACTTGGTCAGCCAGAGTCCCCTCCGTGTTGGCCTGGACGTCTGAGAAGTAGATGCGAAACAGGAGAGGACCCAGGACCGATCTCTGTGGGACTCCAGTGGTGACTGGTCGGCAGTCTGTCATAGGTTCATAGGTTCATAGGTTGGTACTAGGCTATCAGCCCTAGGGCCTATACAAGCCTAGCCATAACAATTCCCTGGCTATTTCTTCCCACATTATTTACTTTCCTGGACCCCTGTCTAGCAGGGTGACTGACGTGATCCCTGGAGTGAATTTCCTTTCTCCCATCCAATCGTCAAGGTTCCTCTTGAAGAGGTCCAAAGAGGCACTCTGCTTGACATGTATGGGCAATCTATTCCAGAGTCTGGGGAGTCTCTGGGTCAGGAACCTATCCCTCCAGCATGTTTTGTTTATTGTGATGACAAGGTTTAGATCCCTGAGCGTGTAGCTCTGAGGGATTGGGATTTCTTTAAGTGTAGCATGTCCAACAGCTCTGGGTTTGACATGGCCTTGTATGTTAAGCAGTGATCGCCTCTGAGTAGACGATATGCGACAGAGTATAGCTGGAGTTTTTAAGGCGGTCAGCGTGGGGCATCTGCTTTAGGCCTGTGATTCTTTTAGTGAGGTATTTCTGAGGCCTTTCCAGTTGTTGCAGATGTCTTGAGAGTTACATACCAAATGGGGCGTTGTATTCTATAATGGGTCTAATGAGGGATGAGTACAGTGGGACAATGACCTCCTTTTTCTGGATGAAAAGCCCTTCGTGATGAGGTGTGCCACATAGAAGGATTTCCTGACTGTTGTGGCGATGTGGTTATCGAAGGTGAGACCACTGTCCACCTGTGTCCCTAAGTCTCTTATCACACTTTCTGTGTTTAGTGTACTGCCACCTATATGGTAATTCATGGATACATGTTTTTTCCAAAGGGATAACAATACATTTCTTGGCATTGAGCTTGAGCCCATGGCTCTGGCACCAAGCATCTGTTTCTGTAAGGCCCTTTTGTAGAGTATCCACATCATTTGGGATTCAATAATGGCTCCCAGTTTGCAGTCATCTGCAAACTTTGTTAGCCAGAGTCCCTTAGTGTTGACCTGTACTTCAGAGAAGTAGATGCCAAACAAGAGCGGCCCCAGGACTGAACCCTGAGGTACTCCACTTGTCACTTGTCTGGAGCTGGATTTGGAGTTGGCTACTTTTACAGTGTGGGTTCTATCAGTAAGCCATTTAGCAACCCATTGGGTGACATAGGGATTAATACCCAACTTAGTAAGTTTATCTATGATTCCAGAGTGGGGGATGGTGTCAAAGGCCTTGGCAAGGTCTAGATAGGCTGTGTGGACCACCTTACCCTTGTCCATGGCTCTGGAGACTGATTCAAAGAAGTCAATCAGGTTCAGGAGACAAGATCGGCCCTTCACAAACCCAAACTGGGTGGGGTCCAGTGTTTGAAGGTTGCCAATGTCTTTGTTTATAAGTTCCATGATAATACGCTCCATGGCCTTGCAGATAAGGCTTCTCAGACTGATGGGACGGTAGTTTCTGTGATCCAAGGTGGATCCCCCCTTGTGGATTGGGATAACTGTAGCTCTGCGCCACTCAGTGGGCACGAAACCTGAGGTGGAGTCCGCTACTTTCACACTGTGGGTTCTATCTGTGAGCCAATTTGCAACTCACCTAGTGATATAGGGAGTGATGCCTAGTTTGGTGAGTTTATCAAAATCACCAAACTAGGCATCACCCCCTATATCACTAGGTGAGTTGCAAATTGGCTAGTTTGGTGAGTCTGATAAACTCACCAAACTAGGCATCACC
Source organism: Protopterus annectens (assembly GCF_019279795.1). Classification (NCBI taxonomy): domain Eukaryota; kingdom Metazoa; phylum Chordata; order Ceratodontiformes; family Protopteridae; genus Protopterus; species Protopterus annectens. Next base: position 952,353,516 of record NC_056732.1, read on the forward strand.
CCCTATATCACTAGGGGGTGATGCCTAGTTTGGTGAGTTTATCAAACTCACCAAACTAGGCAATTTGCAACTCACCTAGTGATATAGGGGGTGATGCCTAGTTTGGTGAGTTTGATAAACTCATCAAACTAGGCATCACCCCTTATATCACTAGGTGAGTTGCAAATTGGCTCACAGATAGAACCCACAGTGATATAGGGGGTGATGTCTAGTTTGGTGAGTTTATCAAAGATTCCTGAGTGGGGAATCAAATCAAAGGCCTTGGCCAGATCAAGATAGGCTGTATGAACTGCCTTACCTTCATCCACAGCTCTGGTGACTGACTCAAAGAACTTAACCTCAACCTTTCACAAAACCAAATTGCGTGGGATCTAGAGTTTGGAGATTCCCTATATCATTGTTAATTGGGTTCATGATGATGCGCTCCATAGCCTTGCATATCAGACTCATCGAGCTAATGGGGCGATAATTCCGAGGGTCTGTAGTCACTCCCCCTTTATGGGAAGGGATGACTGTAGAAGTGCGCCATTCGGTAGTGACAAAGCCTGAGGTGAGGCTGTGTTTGAACAGGGCACAAAGATGTGGTGCCAGTTCACTTTGTAGTTCATGTAGAACACATCCAGGGATTTTGTTGGGTCCCATTGAAGCTGTATTCTTGGCCTTGGACAATGCAGCTTTAACCTGTGCTGCAGTAATGCTCAGGTTAAAGCTCTGATATTGTCATTGGTCCTTTAGGCGGGGAGAGAAGGGTAAAGTAAATCGACCCATAGAATTAATGCTACTGCATCATTGATCAATATTATAAAAATAGTACAGATTTATAGTAAACTACTACAGTAGTCACTTGCTACCTCTATCCTCCTTGTTTTTTGGTGTTTTTTTATGCCTCAGTGTAGACATTTAGTTTTGCTGTTCCTAGCATTGTCCTTTCAGGGCTCACTCACTAGTCGCAGTTAAAGATCATGGGAAACAATTTTTACTAATTTTGGTTTTCAACAAAATAAGTGCTTACATGCATCTTCTTGCTTACAAAGACTGCTTTGCTGGAATACTTGTTTTTTAAATAATAAGGAAAAGTCTTACTTTAAAATGCCTCCAGTGTCAGTGGCACAACAAATAGCACACACACCTTTGATGGTGGTAGACCTGAAGGCCATTGGTTATATTTTCAGTCCAGGTGACTGGACTAGTGATACTGTAGTGCAGCATTAGGGGAGTGCTGTACTCCAGATTGTGTCATCCAAGCTGCGATCTGCTTGAGATGATGGTTGCTCATGTGGATGTAAAAGATCCTACAACACCTATCAAAAAGAGTAGGGTAAGTTCCTCAGTGTCCCAGAAAAATTCCCTTTAGTAGAAGAAATACCACCTCAGCTCTCCCGGAAAGAGGACCCTAGCTTAGTATGACTAATCCGATCAGCAAAGAATAAACAAATTGACATCTCCAGCTGTCCTGCATTAAATCAATGTACTGTCAGTATCTAATTACTTCATTGTTTGGTCAAGAAGTACTTGGATTTAATTATAATGTATAAAGGCTTGAAAAGTAATGGGAGTCCCCCAAGGGCCCATACTTGGACCACTACTCTTTAATATTTTCACCAACTTGCTCTACTCCTCTTGTCCCCAGTCATCTCTTGTGCAATATGCTGATGACTCAGCTGTTATAACCATTGCTGACAACCCAACTAACCTCCACTCAACTACCCATGCATCCTTCCACACCATTGAGACTTGGCATAGTGATAACAAACTAATACTTAATCCAAAAAAACTAAGCTCCTACTCTTCCTCCCTGAAAACATCACCACACTCAAAAGTACATTTACAATCTTATCCTGCAACAACACTATCATCTCAGCTGATTCTAGTACTAAATGGCTAGGTGTTACAATAGATGATCAGCTTAAGTTTGATCTCCATATTACTAACTCGGTAAAAAGAACTCATCAGAAAGTTGGACACCTTTTCCATAGCAAGAAATACTTAACTAATACTGCACGAATAACTCTCTCCCAAGCTTTATTACTCCCAACACTCCTGTACAGCTGCCACATATTCACAAACCTAAATTCTACACTTATTTCCAAGTTTGAAACTACCTATGATAAGATTGCCAGATTTGCAGCTAACCAAACCTACAAGTCACACCACTGCTTAGCACTACAGCAACTAGACTGTCTAGAATTCCCTCAGCTGCTCCAACTATACCAACTGCAAATCATTCACTCTATCCTCTATCTACCCTCCTTCTGCCCCAGCCTCTCCACTATCATATCCAAATATTCCCCTGTTAGGATGCTACGCAGCTCAAATCAAGAATAATTAGACATCTACAAACCCAAAACCAAACATAGGCTGCCTTCTCTATAACTATAACCCAGCTACATCCTGGAACCAACTCCCCTTGGAAATAAAATCCCTCCAGCATAGCAAAAGTTTCAAATTAGCCACAAGGAAATACCTAAAAACAAAATGGTCTTGCCACTGTAGCCAACCACCCTGAAACCACCGTCCTTTCACCACCTCAATCTTAATGTGTCTCTAACACTATTCCCCTGCCTCTTCTACCTCTTCCTTCCTCTATCTCCAACCACTCTTAATTCTTATAGTCTCAAAACAACCTACTTGTCTAGTCTGCCTCCTATACTCTACCTCCCCTACATCTCCTACTAGCCATTCTTACTTTCCTTTCTTGTTTCCAAACTCCTATACAACTACATCCTACTCACTTTAAATAGGCATCTGCCTAACTATTAACTAATTTTTCTCTAAACAGCTTAAATAATATTGTAACTAGTCACATTTTCTTCTGCTAATTGTTTAAAACCTTGTTTGTAACAACTCACATGCCTGTCTGCCAGTTGTTAATACTCTGTATTATTGAATTGCCTGAGGAGCTTTTTTTCTCTCCAGGTCTCTGCTTGTAAGATCCTATAGCTGATTGTTACTACTATGTTACTAAAATTTAATAAATTGTTTTGTAGTCCTGGGGAGCTTTTCTTCCCGGTCTCTGCTGAAAATGAGCCAAAAGCTCAGCCAGACTAACCTGGTTAACAAATGTAAAATAAATAAAATAAATAAATAAAAAAAATAAATAAATAAAGTAAATCATTGATTGCTAACATGCTAAATTAACAGTTTGATTGTAAATTTTTTTGCTAAGACTGTTAGATTGAATATGCATAATTTGCTTTCTGATCGTCTTACACATTACAGTTAACCCCAAGTTACCTGTTAACTAATCAGTGTGTAAGTTACATACTGTTGGCATGTTAGGACAGCCAAAGGTGGCTCCATTAAACTTCTGCATTCAGCAGGAGTTTTAATAGTGAGTTTTTAAAAAATATTAATGCTCCTATGCATGAATAAGCACGTCAACACCATTTTTTTTGAAAAAGTAATCGGTAAGTTTTCAACAAAAAGCTTAGTTGTTTCCATACGGTAGTAGTACATAATATTTTTCTTTTGTCCATTCCAGGGGTGCAAAAAAAAAAAATATGAGCAAAAAAAATTATGTAGCTCAAATTGACTATACCAGCATAGGTCATAACTTAAAAACAATTGAAAGTGGCCATCCATTGACTGTTTTAAATTATGTGTATTGGAATTTATCAAGGTCAGTGTCTTTTGTGTTTTAAATATTTATCTGTATTTTTTTAAAGGGGTGTTTTTGTGGCATGCATCAGCTTTCTACTGTATACCTCTGGCCATATGGGGCATTGCCCAGCCAGAGCATACTTTACATACACTGACAGGCTTATCCAGTTTTATAAATACGTCTAGTGCCTCAGTGCTTCTGTCTTTTTTTCCCCCCTCTGCAAAAGCGTGTCTTTCTTTTGGCAAATCAGGCAGTATGTGACTAGAAGGCAGTAATCCACGTATAGACTATACTTGGGGGTATTAAGTATCTGTAGATTTTGGCCATCACACATCTGAATAGGTCTGGCCAGTATTGGTGGGATTTTGAATTGTCTAGAGGCAACAGTGAATGGGAATACTTTCCAGGTAGAGACATAAGTAGCATTCAGTGTAGGTGGAATAACAGATAATGTGTATTGACTTGTTTCCTGATAAAAAAAACACCAAAGCCAAGGACGGCAACCAACTAGAAAAACTCCAATAGTTGTAACAGTTTCTTGTATAAAAATCTCCTTCAATCCAGGAACGTACGCTACAGCAAACACATACAGGTTTCTTTTAATCCAGGAACGTACGATACAGCAAAGACGTGTGTGTTTTTTGCAGTACTGTGCTTTCTTTTGCCTTTTGTTTCTTGATAACTTATCAGAAATTATATTTAATTTGCACTGTCCATTGGTAAATTTGATCTATGTAATGTAACCTATGCAACAAATTTCTCTTGATATTTACTAAAACTATATGATCTGGACATCAGAGACATGAAACACCTGCAATTGTATCCACAGTGAATTATAGTTATGAAATTATTGAACTAAGTTGATTAAAGAAGTACAGCAGTTTTTCCTTTGTTTTCTTTATCTTGGCAAAAATCTTGCATCCACTTTGGTTATAGCTGTTCAGTCACAAAACTGTTTTTCTTCATGTGTTGAAATTTAGGTGGTGCATGTCAGAAGTCTGCAGGGATGAAGAAATATTTCTTACTGACTTGTCTGGATAGACACAAAATAAATAGCACTTCAGCTGAGTAGTGGAAAAGGAGTTGATAAATGGTAGTTTCTGTACTCTTAAGTAACACATAAAAGCAACACTTGCAGTAAAATGGTCTATGTGACAGGTGAAGTAAGATTGTGAAGGCAAGTCAATTTAGCAAAGATGTTTTTCTATGAATAAGGGGATAATGAATGGGTGGCCCCCATGAGAGGCATGAAGTACGTTTTTCACAGAAGGAGAGGCAGATTCCTGAAACCAATCCCTTGCATGCCTAAAGGAATGAAGCTGTAGAAGGAATCAGAGAATGCATGAGAGCTACATATGGGAACAGTAATGGAAAGAAAGAACAGAAGGAAGCAAGAAAAATGAATTCTCAAGCAAGTATGATATGCAACAGTAGTATAGGTAGAGAGAAATGGACAGAACAGATTTGGAGATGCTTTTCTCCTTTACTTTCCTTGCTTACTTTACAAAAACTTTGGAATATTACCTCTGCCCGGGAAAAGAAAAATCAAAGGCATAACCTGTCTTCAAAGTCAGTATGAAATGTTTGCCAGATAGCACGACTATTGAGAGAGGTCCCATGAACAACTCCTGTGACAGCTTAACCTCAGCCGTCACTTTTATGTCATGCTCTCTTTCTCATCCATTTTGTCAGCTTTAGAACATTTTCATCATCTTCAGTCTCTTTGCTCCTTGAGAGCCCAAAAGGACTAGCATATTACTCCTACATGTGTTTTGGTATTAACAACTTAGCAGGTTTGCGGTTGCAGCTTCTGTCTGTACAAAGTGTTTAAGATGCATTGCAAGACGCTAAGGTTCAAAGTTCATTTGCTGTTACTGTAGTACAGCATATGTGGTTGCTGTTCTTCAGATGCTGAACATTTATCATGCTAGGAATTACACAATCCATTCTTAGCCAGTTCATGGCTTGATAAATGCAATTGCTTAGATAATTGGCTTGGAACATGAATGATCCACACTGGATGCTCAACGTTCCATAGCAGGGTTTTACTGTATGGATAAAGCCTGTTGAAAAACAAATAGTTCCTAATCTGACAGGAAATTACAGTGTGGACATTGAATTCTTCTCTGAGAGCCGCCGTTTCCTTTTCTCTTGCTAACTGCAGATCTTGTACGATTTGAGAGATAGCCAAAAAAAAAAAGTAAAACAGGTTGCTGTAGCGGTTTCAAGGACCTATCTTTGAGAAAACCATGATTAATGAGTGAGGAAAAATAAATACATAATAATTTTGCAGTAGCAGTTACAAGGATGTGGTGTGTGTGTGTGTGTGTGTGTGTGTGTGTGTGTGTGTGTGTGTGTGTGTGTGTGTATGTGTGTAAAAACTGAATGTTTGTATGTGAAGGGTGAGTTCTAATACTTTACAGTTTATGTAGCTGAAAATAATGATCTGAAATTAATTGAATTCATGTATTTCTTCATTAACCCCACCCCCCTTCGTTTACTTATTCCAATTTCTTCTCTTTGTTTCAGCTCTAAGTATTATGACTCTGCTTCACTCTAATAAGAGTTAAATAAATCCTTAATACACCTAACATTCTTTTGCTACCACAATCCATGTAAGTATGCACGTTTCAATACTTCCTTGATATGTAACACCATTGTATACAAGTTTAGTAATTTCTTTTTTGTTTACTTCATGTCAACTCAAACCTTAATGCACCTTACATCCTTTTACTAATTTAATCTATGTAAATATGTGTGTGTATATATATATATATATATATATATATATATGTATATATATAATATATATATATATATATATATATATATATATGGGTCTACTTTACATGGTCGACTCTTCAGAAAGTAGACTTTCATATGGCCGAGACCATATAATCAACTTTCAAAAAGCCAACCATGTAAAATAAACACATACACACCAAACACTTACCTTTCAACTGTTAGCAGGGGGGCAAGCCCCCGCACCCCTTGTGGGGGGCTCCACCCTCCCTAACTTAAATATACCAACTCCGAGATTGCACTACAGTGTGGAAGAGGACATTTTCCCATTCCACACTGTATGGAGATAGCGGTTCCCCATGGTCGGCTTTTCGGAAGTCGATCATATGGTCTCGGCCATATGAAAGTCAACTTTCTGAAAAATATACCATGTGAAGGAGACCCATACATATATATATATATATATATATATATATATATATATATATATATATATATATATATATGCAAGTCTACATGTGAGTGAGTGCTTTTGATTTTGTGTGTGTGTGTGTGTGTGTGTGTGTGTGTATGTGTGTGTTTGTGTGTGTAGATGTGTAGACATGATTAAGTACTTAGATTACTTACATTCTGGATGTAAAATACTTCTTCCAAAAGCAGTTATATATCCTACAGCAATTTTGAATCATTGAGCAGAGAAACTATTTTACATCATCAATATAAAAAAACTGTATATGCTAGTAATAAAACACATATTAAACAGTTTGACAGGCTGCCCTCTGGGATGGTGTTACAGGGAAATAATGGATGTCCCAGGGGTAGAGAGGCCCTGCACTTGAGGAGTTGGGCCTCACAACACCCTGGGTGGTCCTTTATTTCCCTGTGGCACTCACCCTATCAGGAATTATTGCTTGCATAACTTCTGGATCAGCCACATCCTTGAACTGTGTAACTTCCAGTGGATTTCTCCTGTAAAACAATAAACATGATTACCTTTACTGCACTCACAAAAAAAAAAAAAAGCCTAGGTTGTCAATTACCTGAAGAGGTAAATGATCACATAATTTTCCAGTAGAACATTGAGGACACAGTAGTTCTTAGGTAAAAATAAATTAATTAATTCCTAGACACATACACCCACACACACACACACACACATATATATATATATATATATATAATATATATATATATATATATATATATATATATATATATATATATATATATATATATATATATATATCTATATATATATGAATCTGCTTTATATGGTTGACATTTCAGAATGTCAGCATTCATATGGCCAAGACCATATAATCAACATTTGAAATGTCGACCATACAATAAAAAAATAAAAAACAAAAAAAAACTTACCTTCACGCTGCTAGCAGGGGGGCTATGCCCCCCCTGCACCCCCTGTGGGGGGGGGGCTCTGTCCCCCACACCCCCTGGAACTTAAATATACCAACTCCGAGATCACACTACAGTGCAGAAGTGGAAATCTTTCCATTCCGCACTGTATGGGGATGCCGGTTTCCCATGGTTGACATTTTGAATGTCGATCATATGGTCCCGGCCATATGAATGGCAACATTCTGAAATGTATATATATATGCACACATACACAAAACAAAATAAATACAATTTCAAATAGAGAAATCTCAGACTCTGTCCACTAGGTAAGTAGCCGATGACCCCACCTGCACTCAGAGAAGCCAGTGTTTAGAGAAGGATCTTTTCTTAAAGAAAACTAAAGAGCCAAGAAAGATAGAAACCTATTCTATAAATCTGAGTGCAATTAATTTACAATACACTTTGACCCACAATGCATTGCATAGAAGTAAGTGTAGATTTTTGCCCAAGAGTTTTACATATATAGAGTGTAGGGGTATGAGGCCACAAAACATTTTCCAGAAATCCACTTCAGTCTACAATACTTTTTTGTTAAAATGCACTACAAAATATTAGCTTTTGGGCAGTGTAAGTAGATCCCTTACAGAATGAGCTAGGTGTGTGCTACTCTGTAACACAGCAGCTTTTTATAGTTAACTTACAGCTGCAAGTCCAGTTCTTTCCACATCTGCCCAAGCAATATCATTGCAAAAAGTGCAGCAGCAATGTGTCAGTAACTGTCAGTCTTGCTGTAGAATTTTTCATGTTGTCAATCATACTCCTCACAGCCTCGTTAGGAAAGATTAGTATTCTGACAGCCATTCCACGTGAGGATTGCTTAGCTCAGGTGCTCCATTCATGCAGGAGTCAGTTTGATGGCCTGCCACAAGGGTCGCTCCATCAGCAGAGCTGAATGCAGCATTTTATTATGCTTGGCCGTGTGTTTTATAGCCTTTCTAATGCCTCTCCTCTGTTATCTTTGAGTGCATCATTCTCGTTTTCCTAAACTGCAACCTACAGACATACAAGTCTACCAGATAGCTTCTTAAAAGGGAAAATATCAGTTATGTCGTCGCTGTCAGAGATGGCTCAAAATTAGGTGGTGTAGAGAGAGCAGTCTACAAGGTGTTTTACAACTTAGTGCTGCTGAGTGAAGCTAACAATAAACAGTTTATTTGTTTAGACTCCTGCTACAAGTAGTTCAGAGTAAAGTGCACTGCAATAACTGGATGTGTTTTTTAATTAGCTGAAGCAGTAGTCAGAATATGACAACAAACCCATCAGTCCTAGCTGTGTAACAGGCTGACAGGACATTCTGAAGTAAGACTGTGCAATGAAAATAATAATTCATACTTGCCTGTCAAACATAAACATTTAAGACTGACAAGCTCAGTTAGTTACTAGAAGTTTTGCTGTTATGAAAGTTTGTTTAAATAAAAAGGGAAGTTACTTGAAAATGCTTTTCTTTCTACCACCAATGAGTGTAATTTTAAACCACTTCAGCACAATATCTATTGACGTTTTGTGTATAATGTGTATGCAGGGATTTCAGCACTTGAACAAAATAGTAATCCCCCAGGACTTTAACAGAGAATAGGTGTTATTCATACTGTAAAAATAAATCTTTTCTCTCTCTCTCTCTCTCTCTCTGTCTTGCTTACATCACTTTAAGTTAAATGACAACCCATTCTGTGAGCCTGACAGATTCTGAACTTTTCACACAGAATACTTAATGCTGGCAATGTAGGCTATAAATAACACTATGCTTAAATGACATCAATTTCTATAAGTGGCAAGGCTGATCTAGAACTCAAAGCAAAGTTTTGCATATTTTTTCTGCTTGCTTTGCTAACACTATAACACATTTACTGCAAGAAGTGCAACAATCATCTATAAAAGAGAAAGTGAAAAATACCCCATTGAAAAGGATTTTAAATAAAGCATTATGACAAATCAAGAGTGGTCCATTTTAGTGGAACAGTGCATTGGTTTTGGAGAAATAAACTTTTGAGAGTCATTCTGGAGGATACAGAGTTATTTCACATACAGACATGTCCTATTATTGAAAGGAGGTTTCTCATCTGTGGGCAGACATTAATACAATTCACTGCACTGCCTTTCCTAGAATGGGGATGTTTCCTAATCCTAAACTTCCAAATTTCACCCTAACTGTAAGACTCCCCTTCTAGTGTCTAAACCTAAGCTCGCTGATTGGTCCATAAACCAAACTCTCCCATTCCACTCCCTACCCCTTACACTCCCTTCTGGACTGTAGGGATTTCTGGGAAGGTAGAGGTGGTTGAACACAAAGGCTGTCCTGGCAAAGACTGGTTCTTCTAAGAAAGATTATTGATGGAGATTAAGAATGCTGGGAGTCTCTACAGATGATACCAACATAGGTGTGCTGCATGGGAGACCTCAAAGGAGAAAGAAGTTCCTATGGAACATTCCATTGTTAGGGGTGTAGAAAAAAGGGGAAGGAGAGGACATGGAAGTTAGGTGTTTGCCTGGTATCATAGCTGGGAGGAAGGACATGGAGTGAATTCTTAGGCTCATGAGAGCAACTGCAGAGGGAAGGGATGTGGATGCTGTTGTTTATTAAATAATAAAAGATGTGGCATAGAAAGATATAGATACAGCACAGGAGAAATATGCAAATGTGGAGATGTATTTTGATAAATGGCACACATGACAAATGATGCACATGGGAACAATCTGTGAGGTAATACCAGTCCACGACATGGGTGAGGCTAGAGTGTAACATACTATGGTTTTCAGCATAGAGCTAATTAGAAGATACACAGCTCAGGGCTTTAATGTTATCATGGATTGGGAAACCATTTTGGGGAGATGCATGTCTACAACAGCACAATGATCTGCATATCCTGTCAACCTGTTATGAGGTGAAATACATTTTAAATGATAGGTTGCATATAAACTAGTATGGGAGAACAAAAAGAAGCAGGAAAACCCTGGTCTGACTCCTCAGAGTATAGTAATTATGCAAACTTTAGTAGCAAGACTAGCAATGTAAGATTAGTGGTGATGGAAAAAAGGCAAACATATTCAGTATCAAAATGGATGAGGTAAACAGGTGTACATCCAAAGAGAAACTCAAGGTACTTAATGGCAATGCCCATAGTCTAAGTAAAATACTGCCCATTCCAGTGGCTTTTATGGATGAGCAATGGACTGGTGTTGTGGCAGTAAAAGACTGTTTCACAGAGGACCTTGACTAGGATGTACACATTCCAGAGCATGATATTTATTGGTAAAAGGAAGGCAGAACAATAAAGACTATAGGTCATATTTCTAAAGACCTCTACCGAAAAGATCAATACAGTGAAATTTAAAAGAAAACAATGTTTCTTGTTGTGGTGACAAACACCCCAGATATCACCTGTGTTTAATATAAGAGCTTCATATCACAACAAGGACAAGAGAAAAATGTCTCCCTTTTGAATTCAAAGCATCTGAAATTACCAGTATTTGTGGCATTGATGATTTGAAGCTGTGGCCATAATCCATAAAATATAAATGAGCAGCAAATCTCGGTATAAAGGATCAAAACAAAAGAATGATTAAAAAAATAAAATAAATAAAAATACAAAAAGGAAAGAATGTATTGTGGATCACAAATGGTACCACACTCTACACAGTGGTTATATTATAAGCCCCGACTGATAATGAGGAAAGTGCTACAAAATTTATGAAATTATCTCTCAGATGACAGAGAAGGTCAGAGACGTCAGTACTCTAGATGATAACTGTAACGTCTTGACTGAAGTCAAATCTCAGAACAGAGCTATTTGTCAATGCAGTCTAAGAAGCAGGCTTTAAACAACTTATACCAGAACCTATTGTAGAAAGGGTAGCCATAGACTTGATATTTTTAAATGAAGAGGGAAGGAGAGAGGATCCAAATTTTTTAAGTAGGCAGCTATTTTGAACAAGTATTCAAACTGTTTTGTTCACACTGAGTTTAACTACAGAGGTGACTTAAGTAAAAGTGAGGGATTTGAACATCAGGAGGGAAACCCTTGACAAAACAGTGACAGATATCATGCATCCATAGAAAGTATAATGGCTGTATGTCATACAGTCATAGAAATAAGAAGAATGGCTGATAATATAGATGAATGTAGTGCTATGGCTTGGAGGGCTAAAGCCATGTTTGATTAGCAACTCAGGTGTTTGAGTCATTGGCAGGAAAAGATGGGTGTACCCATCCTCTGTGGGGGGGGGGGTAAGCTCCAGGGGTAGACTGTTGTGGTTCAGTTTCCTGTGCTGTCCTAGGGTAGGCATGACACCTTGCTTACACCATCTCCTTGCAGAAGTGAATAATGGTTTGGTGCTGATGCCAAATCGCATGGCCCATCCAAAGGGTGGTGCTAGAGGCAAGCAGTGGTTGGAAAATAGGATAAACACTCATCAGCAGTAGTGTGATACTACTTCTGGGTCCTTGGTGTACTCACCAACCCTAGGATGGATATGGGTTGGATATAGTCCTGGGAGGCTAAGATGTGTCTAGCAAAGCTGTTTCATGAGGAGGAGAACTGATGGCAGTTGATGATCATCTGTGGAGTGCCAAACAAATGAGGGGCAAAAAAAGAAGATAGTGTAGAATCTAATTAAATAACATAATTTTGAAATATATAAATATTTGTTTTATTGAGGGATATATATTGGAACAATTGCCATCATGATCATCTTCATCATTATCATTGTGATTATTTTTTTCTTCTATTTCTTAGTGAATGTATTTCTAATTGGTCACATTTATTATGCAGTTTATACTTGTTTAGAGTACATGAAATGATGAGCTAATACCTATGTATATATTTAGGTCACCACTCCCATTTTTTGTCATTTGTTTTTTTCTTGTATATAGTGCTGTGTTTCTTTGTATGTTTATTAGACATAATAATGTGTGGTATCAGAAAGAATTACACAAGATTCAGATTGTTGAATGAAGTATATTTAATTTTAATAAAATTATATGTGCAGAGTGGATGAAATTAGTCCATCACAGTCGAAAGACTTCTAAGAGGAGTTACAATTAAATGACATCGCCTCTGAGGCAGAAAAGTGAATATGAGTAAAATAATGGAAAATTGAATCATGAGAAGCATAAAAAGTCTGAGAATATTTTTTTGAAAAGAATCTCACAAGATGTAGTTATAATCAAGATAAAAAGAATGTTCAGCTATTAATCATGTGTGCAGATGTTGTTGAAACAAAAATCAGTTTGCGAAAATTTATAAAATAAAAAATATTTATTTGAAACCGAAAAGAATAGATGTGGTGGGAAAAAGTAATTAGAATTAGTTCTTTGTGAGCTGTGTAAGTGTTGAAAACATTCATAGAGTTCAAAGGCTAATAAAAGTGATACAGTGAATATGTGACAAAAAGATCATTTGGTAATCTGGGCCAAGAAGCTCAGAATTAATAACCAAAATATTGTTTTTAAATTAGACACTGGTGCAGAGTATAATACAATGTCTTCTCAATCATTCAAAGCACTAAATCTGAACGAGAGCAAACTGAAGTTGCCATTGTGCAAATTGCTTACTAATCCAAGTCATCACATTGAAATATTAGGTCAGAAATGCTTATTTGCTAATATATGAATAAAAATACATGAAGCAGTTCTATATAGTCAGAATAGAATCATCTGCCATATCTGATCATTTAACTTGCTAGCAGCTTGGTAAGGTGAAAAAAATGAAGATTTGCTTCATGAGAGTGAAACTTTGTTAACTTGTCTGGGCTGTTTGCTAAGAATGCATTACAGTAAATTAGAAGCCTCAATGATATCAGGAGTGGAAAATGCAAGGAAAGTTTTAATATCTTCAAAAGTAGAAATAAGAAGGAATTGAACAATAGTGTTCACAGATTTAAAAGACACAGACTGAGCTAACTGAATTGATGAACATCATGTTAAGGTTTTGAAGACAGATAAAACCAATATGTATAAATCCACAAGACTTTTAAGATCTTAATAAAGTTACAAAGAGGCAACATTATCTATTTCTTTCAGTTGAAGTTCTTTTAGCTGTATGTGGGGCAACATATTTTCTCTGTTTGATAACGTCATATGATTCTGGCAAATTAAGCTTAATGAGAAGAGGTCCATGATGCGCACATTTACTTCATCTATGGGAAGATATACATTTATATTCTGTTTGAAAATTAGAGGCTTTTTATAACAGTATTGTCCAGTATATTACATTTTCAAATGACAAGATCAATTTAATTCTGGAATTCATGAGTATGGTATTAGAAAATAACTTTATTTATTTTGATAGTGAAATTTTCAAACATAATAGAGGTGTTGCCATGGGGGCCTCTTGTGCCCCATCTTTGCAAATCTTATTTTACTGGACTGAGAGAACAACTTTTGTTTAATCCTGAGTTCTTTACTAACATAAGCATGCACGTAAGGTATTCGGATGATATATTTGTTCTTGGAGTGGGTCTAAGTTTACTGAATATTTAAACAACACTTCTGACTATCTAAAATTCACTTATAATTTTGGGAAGGGTGAGCTTAACTATCTTGACACTCTCATTTCTCACACTGACAGGGGATTTAAATCTAAAGTATAGGAAAAAGCAAGTTTTAGCAACTCATATTTCCATTTTTCAAGTTGTCACCCCCTGGCACAAAAGAAAAGTTTGGCAAAAGGACAGTGTATACGTATTGCAAAGATGACCACCCACCATGAAGATATAGAGGGAGAAATCGACAAGGTGGTTAATATGTTTTTAGCCAGGGGTTTTCCTAGTTGCCAGGTACAAAGTATCGGACATCAAGTAAAAGGTGAATGGGGTGCTAGATACAAGCTATTATTAGGAATTAAGTTACCCCTTAATATTCAGGCCACACCAGCAAAAAACTATGAAAAAGCCTAGTAGTTCAACATAGTTCTAAGTCAGTTGAAATTAAGAACATCATTCAAAAAAACTGGAACATTTTTAAAACTAGTTCCAATGTGCTCAGCCACCTAGGGGAAGAACCCCTATTCATTCAGAAGATTGGATTCAACATAAAAAAATTGTTTGATGGAGGGTCAAATAGTCATGGAATTGAACATGAAAAGAAAGCTACTGTAAAGTGTGGTACATGCAATCAATGCTCATTTATTCCTGAAGAGAAAAGCTTGGTTTTGGAAAACAGTATTCATTCTAAAGTTTATTTTCTGAAATGCAACTGCCATTCAAATCTAGTAGGGTATCTTGCTAAATGTTCAGGATGCCTTGCATATTAGGTATGTAGGGAAACTGAACAAAGCCTTTGTAAAAGAATATATAAACACTGTTATATTTCTAAGCACAATGGAAATAATGCTTTATTTAAGCATTCAATTGCCTGTTTGTCTTTTTCAAAGTTTTAATTTGTCAGTAAAACTCCATAACTACACTTGAAAGTCAATATGAAAGAAAGATTCCTTAATTAGGCAAAAATACTAGATGCCAGACAGAATAAGGTAATTAGTGCTTTTGTTTCCTTTATTCACCATAACAAAATGGAACTTCATCAGATACAAAACCTTACCCATTTCCACTTTTTATACAAATCCCAAAAGTTGCATACTCCAATTAAATAGTTCAATTTTTCCACAGATTCTTTTAAAGCAAGCCAGCATAATAAAATCTTATTTAATATTTAATACTAAGTACTTAATACACGTATTTAAATATACCGAAACATATTGTATACAAATATAAATGAAGATATATTTGAAAATCTGCTAAAAAGTCTATTTAAAGTTTACATATCACCTAAATATAATAGCTCAAAAAGCGAAAATGAAAATAAAAATATATCAAATCTTTTCTGCTCTTAAGTTCAAGAGACTACTGATAGAGATTCTATTATTAATTCCATGAAGACTGGTGGCGTTTTGCAACACCTGCCAATACATCTCCCTGTACTCTAAAAAATTAGGCCAATTACCCCCTCTCTCCTGCCTTCTCACCCTTTCCAACACACAAAATGTAAACTTCTTAAATTACTTAGAAATCCAGAGAGCGTGATGGGTGAACATAGAACAGAATTTGAATCTACTTGTTGTGTCTTAACATTTGATCAATACAGCCCGGGGGTACGTAAGATCATAGAAATAAACTGGAATTGTGTTTTTTTGGGACATTGGGATTGACAGAAAAACTGGGAAGCAACCCTAAAATAATCTATAGGAGGGGACCCAATATCTAGAATTTGTTCGAAAGAAATAAAATCAAGGACAGGATCCCCATGGGAAGGATGAGTAAGTGTTATGGATGTAGAGAGTGCAGGTACATCTATGAAACTAGTAATGTGGTTATTGAAGGTTATAGAAGGACTATTTCAATACAAGAGGAATATAATTTTAATACAATGGGAGTAGTATATATGGCCTTGTGCCAGACATGTCCTGCCTTCTATATTGGAAAGACGGAAAATCAGTTAAGGAAGAGAATTTACCAACACGTTTATGCAATTAAAAGGTGGAATGAAGCTAATGCTTTATTCTGGCACAATGTGGGTTGTAAGGAATTTAAGAAGTTTACGTTTTGTGTGTTGGAAAGGGTGAGACTGCAGGAGAGAGGGGATAATTGTCCTAATTTTTTAGAGTACAGGGAGACGTATTGGCAGATGTTGCTAAACACCACCAGGCTTCATGGAATTAATGATAGGATCTCTATCAGTAGTCTTTTGAATTTTAAGAGCAGAAAAGATTTGATATATTTTTATTTTTATGTTTGCTTTTTAAGCTATTATATTTAGGTCATGTAAACTTTAAATAGACTTTTTAGCAGACTTTCAAATATATCTTCATTTATATTTGCATACAATATGTTTCAGTATATTTAAATACATCTATTAAGTACTTAGTATTAAATATTAAGGAAGATTCTATTATGCTGGCATACTTTAAAAGAATCTGTGGAAAAATGAGACTATTTTAATTGGAGTGCTTAACTTTTGGGAATTGTGTAATAACAGGAAATGGGTAAGGTTTTGTATCTGATTAAGTTCTGTTTTGTTATGGTGAATAAAGGGAATGAAAGCGCTAATTACCTTACTCTGCCTGGCGTCTTGGATTTTTTGCCTCATTAAGGAATCTTGTGTATTGACTTTTAAGTGAAAGTTTTAATTTGCAATTTTGGATCAAGTAATTTGCAATTTTGGATCAAGTAACCTTAAACCCCCAGGGTGAGGATGCCGGGTATATATTAAAATGCTGAAACCTCACTTACATGAATCCCAAAAGGCCGACACATAAACAGCGAATCACATGAACACCGAACATCTTTAAGCGCGAAATTCAAAATACTGAATCACCATAGTTGTCCACACCATGTTTAGTGAGGTAAAACATCAGTAGGAGATTCCCTTATGTGGTATAGCTGCCTAACGTAAATGTGCAGTAATTACTGACCTTAGGGTTAGGGTGCAGGTTAAGGTAAGTGCATATATAGTAATATATTCTTATTTATTTTGTTTGGGTAGGCAGTACGTAGCAGGTGGTGGAGTTAGCCAACTATGGCAAATCAATATTTTGAATTTCGCGCTTAAGGATGTTTGGTGTTCTTGCGGTTCGCTGTGTATGTGTCGGCCTTTCAGGATTCATGTAAGTGAGGTTTCGGCATTCTAATATAGACCCAGGGATGTCAATATAGCATTACAGAATAAGGAACTTAGATGGCAACTTAAATTACATGTCATGTATTATCCAGGAATGAATAATTATGTATCCATTCACTCTGTTTTGAAGTTCAGAGCCTATAGTAAAGATTCCCCTCTAGAGTGATTTGATATATTTATTTTAATTTTAAAGTATACTTTTTAATGTTTATATAAGTTTTGAATTTATTTAAATGTTGGTGGAATGTCAATGCATTTAGTCATTGTATTAAAATTGTGTTTTATGTTTTTAAATTCTACAAGTAATTATTCAATTAGTCACATTTAAAATCATATAATTTGGAGTGTGTGGTATTATGGGCCATTCTGATGTCTTGTTTGTGTGAGGACGAAAGCACTAAATAAAGATCCTTTTTATAATATATCTTGTCTGGGAAGTTCCTTGGACTCTGGCTCTAATGATATTTTAGGGTATCAAACATTTTAGTTGTGTCATTTGAATAGACAAGTGCAGAGCTGAGAATAAGCCTTGAATAATTGGAACAGATTAAAACAAAGTTTAAAGTACTCTCTCTTGATAATACAAGCACTGAAGTCATTTCTCATAGCAAATTATTAGGGATGCTTGCGAATAATAATCTTAAATTTGACCTTCATAATAAAATCTCATAAAAAACTAGAGATGCTTTACAGAGCCAAAAACTTTATCACTGATAAAAATAAAGCTACATCTACCACTACTTATCTCCTACACACAGTTCTTTATGGTGATCTCATTCTTAGTAATCTTTAGGCATCACAAAAATCAAAACTTGAACAATGCTATAACAAATTTGCTAATCTGCAGCAAATACCCCTTTCAGAGTCCATCACTGTAAAGCAGTAAAAAGCCTGAACTGGTTAGAACTACCACATCATCTACCATATATACAGTTTCTTACCACCTATAGAATTATTCAGAATCCTTTTGCTTGTACAGAGCTAAATACCATTCTAAACAACTATGTTCCCAGTCAGTCATTACAATCCATTGACCAAAAACACAAACCTCTGTCCACAAACTTATCAAATCTGCTGGGCATTGTCTGCACTTATACTACGTTGCCAAGGTCAGGAACTCCTTGTGACAAACCAAAATGCTGCCAGCCCTGCTAGCTGGAATTTTGTAAATAATTATATGTCACTTGAAAATATTAATATGATTTATATAGAAATGCGACACTGCAAGCCCAACTACCTGAAATTTTGTAAATAACCATATGTCATTTGTGAATATTAATATGATCCATAGTGTTGTCTTACAAATGTAAGAGAACTATATGTTATGTGTGTATTAAACTGCTGGTGCAGAAGTGTGTGTTGAACTATATGATATGTACTGAACTTCAAGAATGTAACCACAGTGTACCCTACTGGAAAAGAACAGAAATATATATACCTATGCAAATGTATGTTTTCGTGGTAGAAGTTGGAACGTGCAGAGTTAACATGCAAAACTCTGAGAAAGTAAGTTGAAATTGTTTACGACTATGCTATAAAGTTAGTTATTGCAAAGAGACAGGATGTCTAGTGCTAGGAAGTTTTTCTATTGTCTGGAAACAGAAATAATTATAGGTTTCAAAGGTAAAAGTGCTTAACTGTTTTACCACTTCCAGTTCCAGGCAAACTTCTAAGAGATAATTATTTTTGACACACAAGTGTTAACTTTTAAGTTTTTGTTAGCCTGGGAACTAAAAGCAGAGGTGACAAAGAGTGATATCATCCTACAACCCAACAGTAATGTGTTTTATTAATTTAAGAACTATCTCAAAGAGAAAGTCTGTGCATTTTGTATTCATCTTTGGATCTGATAACATCCTCTCATCAGCACTTGTCCTGCTCTGTAAGTAAGTCATTTAGGGCATAGTATCTCTTAGATATAGATAGGAATACAGTAAAGATTAGTTTAGATGTTTTCTGTATTTATTTGAGACTGTCCTGCAATGTTGTTTTGAAATATTTCCTGTGATTATGAACTCTGTTGTCACTGTGTTGAGTTATTGAGTATTGTCTTGTGCTTTTATTATTTATTGTTACATATATTTAAACCTTTTAATTTTGGCTTGTTTGTTTAGAGATATTTAAGCTCTTAGAGTACTTGCCTATGTATTTGGTGACACTGTACAGGCCACGCTTAAATAGCCTTGCTGTTGGTCACACTTACCATTTGGATAATAGTAACATTACACAGTAGAAATGGGCACGCATTGGGAAGGGCCTTATAGTAGCTGATATGTAAGAGTGGTTGGTGGCAGCTAATCCTACCTTATAGTCTGCGCAGAAGGGGACATAGCTAAGAAGCCTGTGCCAGCCTTCCCCAGGAGTGTCTGTGTGTTTGTATATAAATCAAATCTCAAAATGAGTGTGTGTCAGCTACTTAGGCAGGGACATGAAGCACTGGTTGGACAGAGAGGGTACTGGAGGTTATGGCTTGACCACTCGGCTGAGATCTTAACCCTATAGCTGTGCCAGTGAGGAGTCTTATTGGGGATCTGGAGAGAGAAGAAGAAACCAACCCCAAACTGACTGCATTCTCTGTGTGCTCTTAAGGGAAATTGTACTTTACTAGGTGTGTACTTGTCATCCTCCCAATGTGCATATACCTCACTGGTGTTAGTGATGAGGATTGAGGCTCCTTGATTACTGGGCCAGTGCAGGGGTGACACATATTAATTGTTTGGCAGTGGTGGGATAGACACATCACATATTAACTGGTTGATAGTGGTGAGTTAGCCACATCACATATTAATTGACTTGTAGTGGTGTGGATATTGAATTCCTGTAGCTTGTGTACAGTGGTCATGTAAGGGGCTTGTACTCTTAATCAGCCATGCAGTGAACATTCAGAGTTCATATCACAGTAGTTTTATTTTGTATTTTTTTTTTGTTAGCTTAGTTAGTCAGGGAGAGCAGGCAAGCATGTCAACAGAGGAGTATGGCAAGCTGACGAGGAGCCAGTTGGCTGAAATGTGCCAGGCTAAAGGACTGGTGCATGCCAGACATGATTACAGCTTTAGTCACAGGTGCATCAGAGAATAGCAACCAGGAGGACAATCAGACTGGTCATGGAGATGTACAACTCTCAGAAAATGGACAGCTCAACCTTTTCACAAATGACTTATAAATCCATCTGGAGTTAAAGAGACTTGAGTTGAAGGCCAAGCCTTTGGAAATAGAAGCAGCAGAGAGACTGAGACATCTAGAGACTGAGGAAAATGAGAAACTGCAATGGCTGAAGGCTGAGGAAAATGAGAGACTGTGACGCCTGGATGCTGAGGAGAAGGAGAGGCAGAGGCAACATGAAAAGGAGATGCTGACTCTTTGCCAGAGTCATGGATGTAATGGGGAAGGGAGTAACTGAACCCCAGAAGCAACAAAGGTCAATAAATTTCTTCTACAATTTACAGAGGGGGATAATTTTGATAGTTTCATTCAGATGTTTGAGAGAGTATGTAAACAGTATGATGTTGACTAAGGGCTTTGGGTATGGTTCCTGATGCCCTTACTCCATGGTAAAGCTGTAACTGTAATGTCCAAACTATCTGATGTTGATTGCTCAAATTATAATATTGTAAAGAACTGTTTGCTAGAATTTTTTAAGTTAACAATTGAAGCT
The DNA here is from genome assembly GCF_019279795.1 of Protopterus annectens. Taxonomy (NCBI): domain Eukaryota; kingdom Metazoa; phylum Chordata; order Ceratodontiformes; family Protopteridae; genus Protopterus; species Protopterus annectens. The sequence continues at coordinate 952,374,543 of NC_056732.1, forward strand.
TATAGGAAAAATATTCGTGAGCATTGACGCAAGGCAGATGAAAGTGTGGGTGAATATATTGCTGAACTAAGCACCTATTTTCATAGGTGGGTGAGTGGATGTCAGGTCACCACTTTTGAAGGGCTGGCAGACCTTTTTGTGAGGGAACAAGCCCTTAGCACTTTGCCTGAGGATATGAGAATCTGGTTAGCTGATAGACAATGCGCTAATGTAGATGAGTTGGGAAAGAAGGGAGACCTATACCTAGCAAGTAGGGCATCACTGCACATGAAAGGGACACCCAGTGCTGCTCATGGGTCTAAGGGGACCCATGGTGGGCAGCCCAGACTGCCCCAACAGAGTCCACCAGTAGCAGGGGAAGCCACTAGTCCAGGTACTCATCCAGGACCTAGGGTTAAATGTTTTAAATGCATCCAGTGGGGCCATGTAGCATATAGATGTCCATGAAGGCAAGGTGGGGAACAAAAGGTGGGAGAGCCAGTAAGTGGGAATGACAAAATGCTATCAGTAGGTTGTCTTGAGACAAGGGTACCAAACTACCGCCCTGCAGATGTCCTGATAGGGAATGATTTTGATAATGCAGTACCATGTGTTCATGCAGTTACATGCAATCTGGCTTGGAGACAAGCATGTGGGACTGGCAGCCTGGGGAAGACCCAGTCAGACTGCACACTTGCAACCAGGACTGGAGAGGTGGTTACTTTAGGGAGGAAGCTACCCTGTAGCAATGAGGCTGAAGGTGCACCAGAGCTGCTTGTGGGTACTGATGTTCCCGTGGACAGAGTGACTGCAAGGGCAGAGGTGAGTAATAGTACCCAGGCTGACAGTAAGGCACTGCTGTCAGAGGATACCAGACTTCTTGCTGAAGGGGAGCTGTGAAGGGTTACAAAGAGAGAGTTGAGACAGACTCAGCTCTCAGACCCTACACTGCAAGATCTGAGAGAGAGAGATAGTGAGGCACCTGATTCTCAAGGAAAGGGATAATTTGTCTATTGGGACAAAGGGTTACTGTACAGAGAGTGGATCCCTGAGGAAGGGATAGAGGGTGAGAGAATACAGCAGTTGGCTGTGCCTAGAGCCTACTGTCTGGCACTTCTAGCCATAGCCCATGGTATTCCCTTTGAAGGTCATATGGGCTTAAAACATACAAAGAGATGTATTATGCAGATCTCCTGGGATTTCCAGAGATGGAACAGGGTACTGCAGGCCCTGTGAGCAGTGCCAAAAGGTAGGCAAGTCAGGAGACAAGGTGAAACCTCCTTTGATGCCTTTGCCTGTGACTGAGGAGCTATTTCAGAGGGTAGCTATGGATATAGTGGGGCCTCTGAGTAACCAGGCAGTGAAAAAGTATATCCTAGTGGTAGTAGATTATGCTACCAGATACCCTGAGGCAGTGTCTCAGTCCTCCATTGAGGCAAAAAAGGTGGCAAATGCTTTGTTGGAGATTTTCAGCAGGGTCGGTTTCCCAAAAGAAATACTGACTGACAGAGGTGCCAATTTTATGTCAGACCTGCTGGCTTGAATGTGGAAGTACTGTGGGGTGAAGGACCTAAAGACAACTCCCTACCATCCCCAGACTAATGGTCATGTTGAGAGGTTAGACCATTCTATGGGCATTTGCAGACCAGTTTAAGAGGGAGTGGAACAAATGTTTGCCCCATCTGTTTGCTTACAGAGAGGTGCCCCAGGAATGCACAGGTTTTTCACCCTTTGAGTTGTGTGGGCATAGGGTGGGAGGCCTCTTAATTTAATTCGAGATGAGTGGGAGGGTGAGTGTGAATCCCACAAGGAGTCTGTTGTGGCATATGTCCTAAACCTCAGGACAAGGCTCAGGGAACTAATGGACTTGGCCCAGGAGAACCTGGCAGAAGCCCAACAACAGGAGAAGGTCTGGTATGACAGGAATGCTCAAGCTAGAGAGTATGCTGTATGGCAGCAGGTAATGGTTCTCATTCCTGTCAGACACAACAAGCTGCAGGTAGCTTGGGAGGGCCCTCTACAAGGTGGTAAGGAAGGTCAGTGATGATAACTACATGGTAGAACTGCTAGGCAGCAGGCCGGGTCACAAATTGTACCATTTTAACATGATGAAACCTTACCATGATAGGGAGGCCCTTGTGCTGAGTATTGGCAACAGGAGGCAGGAGGAATCTGAGGAGAATCTATGGCTACAGAGAGCAAACCAGGAAAATCCCAAATTACTATGGTGGAGCCTAGAGTTGCAGGCATATGATGGGACAGTGTAACATGGTACTGGGGTTAGCAATGCCAAGGCAGCTGGAATCTCAAGACAGGGAATAGGGTTAGGTATTCCCAGATAGGCTCAACCATATCAAGTAACGTTTCTCAATGGTTACTTGAAAAACTAGTGAGTTCTTGTTGGGAGGAGAAGTGTGACAGACCAAAATGCTGCCAGCCCAGCAAGCTGGAATTTTGTAAATAATCATATGTCATTTGTGAAGATTAATATGATCCATGGGCTTGTCTTACAAATGTAAGAGAACTATATGTTATGTGTGTATTAAACTGCTGGTGCAGAAGTGTGTGTTGAACTGTATATTATGTACTGAGCTTCAAGAATGTAACCACAGTGTACGCTACTGGAAAAGAATAGAAATGTATATACCTGTGCAAATGTATGTTTTCTTGGTAGAAGTTGGAACATACAGAGTTAACTTGCAAAACTCTGAGAAAATAAGTTGAAATTGTTTATGACTGTGCTATAAAGTTAGTTAATGCAAAGAGACATGATGTCTAGTGCTAGAAGGCTTTTCTATTGTCTGGAAACAGAAATAATTACAGGTTTCAAAGGTAAAAGTACTTAACTGTTTTATGACTTCCAGTTCCAGACAAGCTTCTAAGAGATAAGTATTTTTGACACAGAGGTGTTACATTTTAAGTTTCTGTTAACCTGGGAACTAAAGGCAGAGGTGACAAAGAGTGAAGTCATCCTACAACCCAGCAGTAATGTGTATTATTAATTTAAGAACTCTCTGTCAGAGAAAGTCTGTGCATTTTGTATTTGTCATCAGATTTGACAACATTCTCTCATCAGCACTTGTCTTGCTCTGTAAGTAAGTAAGTCATTTAGGGCATAGTATCTCTTAGATATAGATAGGAATACAGTGAATATTAGTTTAGACGTTTTCTGTATTTGTTTGAGGCTGTCCTGCAATGTTGTTTTGAAATATTTTCTGTGATTATGAACTCTGTTGTCACTGTGTTGAGTTATTGAGTATTGTCTTGTGCTTTTATTATTTATTATTAAATATATTTAAACCTTTTAACTGTGGCTGGTTTGTTTAGAGATATTTAAGCTCTTAGAGTACTTGCATATGTATTTGGTAACACTGTACAGGCCACTCTTAAATAGCATTGCTGTTGGTCAAACTTACCATTTGGATAATAGTAACATTATGCAGTAGAATTGGTCACCCTTTGGGAAGGGACTTATAGTAGCTTATATGTAAGAGTGGATGGTGGCAGCTGGTACTACTCTGGGCAGAAGGGGACATAGCTAGTAAACCTGTGCCAGCCTTCACCAGGAGTGTCTGTATGTTTGTATATAAATCAAATCTCAAAGTGAGTGTGTGTGTCAGCTATTTGGGCAGGGACATGAAGCTCTGGTTGAGCTGATAGGATGCTGGAGGTTTTGGCTTGACCACTCAGCTGAGATCTTAACCCTATAGCTGTGCCAGTGGGGTGCCTTATTGGAGATCTGGAGAGAGAGGGAGAAACCAGCTCCAGACTGACTGTTAACTCTGTGTGCTCTTAGGGAAATTGTACTTTACTGTGTGTGCTAGTCATCCTCCCATTGTGCATGTCCCTCACTGGTGTTAGTGGTGAGGACTGAGGCTCCTTAATTACTGTGCCAGTGCAGGGGCATCACACTCCTTATCTGTATCTATCAGGTTACAACCCTCCTTCCCATCCTTCAAAACCATTCTGAAAGACTTCCTAGCCAAAAGCTGGCTGTGTTCTTGCTCAACACCAGGATAAACTATATCCCTAAATGTGAATGAATGCCTATTCCTACCTTACATCTCCTGACTCACTTCCTTACTTCTATCAGTTTCTCTCTACTGGCTTTTTTCCAGATACACCATAAGCCTACTTTTCTCTGACTTCAAATTGCAATTCCTGTTTACATTGTACAGATTTACCTTTACTTTCTGTATAAATTGGCTAAAATTTCTATAACTATTAAATCATTGTTATGTAGCTTGTATATGTTCTTAACCAGTGTTTTCATATTATGTATAATTTGGTATAATTATTTAAACTGGACTTTTTTTGTATTATTTTTAAAGTCTGTAAAATTATTGTTCTTAAAATGTTTTGTAATACTTTGGAGCTTTTCTCCCTGGACCTTCACTGAAAATGTGCTCCTACCCTATCGGACTTTCCCAGTAATCAAATGTCAGTAAATCAACAATGCTTCATTTACCAATATTCATTCAACTTTGCTAATTTCTAGAGTAACAGTTCATAAAGAATTGCAGATAGACTTGGAAGCCTTTTGCTAAAGACATAGTGAATGATCATGTCAGAAGACTTTTACTACATTTCAGAAATGGGCAACTGACAGAAGCACATCATTCACTGCTTTTCTGATTCAGTAAAATAGCAGTTGAAGGGTAGTGTTAAATTCATGATGGAAATCAACAATGAGCTGGTTGACTTGAATAAAATCCAATACTTTGTTATGTACAGCACTTTTATGAACCTTAGCAAAACGATTGGGGAGGATGATAGCTAAGCTCCTCTTCCAGTTCTGAGGACTGTAATTACAGTCATCATAACATTGACATAATACTAATTATGAGTGAACATATAGTGACCAAAAACTTGCTCAGTCTTTGAGTATTTGACCTACTCCATGTGCAGCAGGTACAAGGTAAGAATAGCACAGTTGTGGGGGTGCAATCCTCTACTTTGGGGGATGCAAACAATCTACATTTTTAACAATAAGGTTTGGAATATGCAGTGTGTAATGTAAAATTAAAGTTTTTAAAGCAACATTAGGGATCACAGTTGTAGTTTTTAACATTTTGATAGGAAGACCTTCATGTCTGATTTTGCAAGTTCAGTAGAACAACCACTCTTATGCAACAACAGGAAAAAATATGTCTTTCATGTAGCCAGAGCAAACCCTTCTCTAATACTTATTTTAGTAAGGAATGTAAAAAGTCAGCCAGCAAATTAGCTGCATGCTGGCTAGAAGTAGGGGTAGACCACATGAAGCAAGTAAACTAGAGATTTTGATCTGAGATGTTTGGAGGTATTGCACAGGGTGACATCTTGAATCAGGTTGTGAGTTATCACACCAGTCCTTAGGCCAAGGGATTGCAACCAGAGAATGGTACTTAAATTCATTAACAATGAAATTACTGGAAGCACATTTGATAACATATCATAATTCTTTTGTGCACTGATGATTTATTTGCTTTCAAAATGTAGTTCTTTTTACATTCCATTGTGTGGGTTTTGCACATGTTTGTGTTGCCCATAAGAACATAGTGCAGTAAAGGGTCTATCTTTAAGATGTTTTGAGTTCAGAAGTAATTTGTATAAGAGTCTACTGCCTGACCATAAATAACTTTAGAGTGGCAGGTGTGTTTAGGATATTTAAAAGTTACTGTGCATCACCAATGGAGGTTAGACATTTTAGAATACTCCATGTAATATTATGGATAAGATGGCCAAATTTATTCAGGTCAGCATTCCAGTCAAGTTTAACTAGGTCAGGATTCTTGAAGAGTTATACTTTAAAGAATGTGTGCTGGTATTAGTTTTAAAAAAATCTCCTTTATTGAATTATCACTTGTAACATAGAGAAACATATGTTGATGTGCATGTAACCAAACTATATTAACAAGTTCACATTTACAAATATTATAAATCACATATACTGTTCTATACAATATAATCAAACTAACACTACACAAATTGTTCAGTTCCAGCTTTCTCTTAAACCTCATTCCTCATCCAAAACATTTTTCAGCATGTATTCTTCCCACATTTTCCATTTTTCTATGTAATTTAGTCCTACTTTTTTCAAAAGATCCCACTTCATGTTCTTTTATCTCTGTTACAATATTCACTACTTCAAGTATGGTAGATTTAGACTTTCACTTCAATTTAGTAGTAACTACTGTTTTGGCAGGCACCAGAATTAAACTTAATAAGGCCTTATTATGCCTAGGCAATTCAGATTCAGTATCCCAGCTCAAAAAATAATTTCCTTAGTTACACTCCTTTGCTCGCCCAGTATTTCTAACAGAGTACTCCATAGGGAATTTTTAAAGTCTTCTAACTGATTACAGTTTGAGAACATATGCTCCCAGGAACCTCTTTTTCCCCATTACACCTCCAACATTTGCCATCTACCTTAGGAAAAATTCTTTGGAGTCTTCTAGATTTTGTTACATATCTGAGAGATATACATATCCCCTCCCATTGTTTCTTTGTGAATTGTTTATCTAATCTCTCTTCCTAATCTTTTCTGACCCCTTCTGAGTGATTCATATATTTATAGGGCAATATTCAATATGCTGTACTAATTATCCCTTTTTAACATCAGCTTTTGTTCTAGATTCATCTAAACACTCAACCATTGCAGGTCTTTCATTTAGGATTCCCTTAACCCTTTCTCTTTGCCCATATTGTGATATCAGTCCTTGACAGGGAAGGAAATTTCCAGCCTGCAGTCCAACTGTCTTATTGGCCTCTTCCCATTCTGGAATTTTTCCCCTCTAATTATTTGTTCCCAATACCTTAGTTCCTTTGCCAGCTTCTTCCAGTAAATTCCAGCCCCCTCTTGCCTATTCTCTGTACCCCTAATTGGAGTAATCCCTATTGGCAGAATCTGCTTTGTCCATTTCAATCTTTGCTTAGTTCTTAGTATACTTTCTGCTGCTTTATGAATATACTATTTTTTAATTTCTCCAAGTGTTTCGGGTTTCTAATACCATGATGGGAATGGACCCCTTTCCTAAGTCAAAGTACGATTAAAGTTCATGAAATTATTGTTTTAATCCTTGATGTTAGCCAAAAGTGCTCTTTGCAGCACCCTCAATGTGCCCAGTAATGACTCCTTCTGCAATTCATATGGAGTTACATGTATTGGTAACATATCAAAGTATGACTGTAAATTATGTTTTATAAGACTTGTTGCCCCTACTACTACTGGAACTGTCTGGGTATCCTTCTTCCACATTGCCCTTGTTTCCACCTGCAAATCCTGATATTTTATGATTTTATGTCTCTGTACACAAGACGCTGTATTCACTGGGTGTAGAGATTTCAATGATCAATGCTACTTTTGTCTTCTTTTCATGGACCATTATATCTGGTTTTCCTCGCATCTATCTTTGGAACTATTGGTAATGGGTGATCCCATGTGATATAGACTTCATCATTTTCTAGGATGCTTTGTGGCTCATGTTTCCAGTGCTTTTCAGCTACTTCAATACCGTGATGTTTGCACAATCCCCAGTGCAACAGTCTTTCCACATTATTATGCCTTTCAGTATACAGTCCTTCTGCCATTGTATGTCACAACCAGCAACAAGGTGTGCGACTGTTTCCAATTCTGTTTTACAAAACCTACATTTGTCTGTTTCTCCCACATGTTCAATGGACTTTGCAAACCAATGTGCACATTGCCCACTATCTTGGGTCACCAATATTAACCTTTGATGTTTTGGTTTGAATTTGCCTCTCCTTAATCATTCCTGTGTTCGATCCTGATCAACATGAGCTTCTTCCAGGACTTTTCTATACTTGCAACTATATTTATGCACTTTCCACATTTCTTGCCTTCTCATCTGATCCTTCACCTTATATTCTTTCTTTTGTTTTTTGGCACATTCAGTTGCTGCCTAATTTTTATCTACTTCTGGTTTGATTTCCATTCCTGCTTGACACTGATATGCTTCTGCTATACTAAGCCAGGAAGTCATCTTAGATTTATTCTCCTCGTGTTTCAAAACTTTCACTACATTTGGGTCTTGTGAAGTCAGCAAATATGTGTGCAGTCCCATGATTACAGATCTATACATGTAATCAATTTGAAGGAGGCCCATACTTCCTTCATAACGGGGAATATATAATCTTGGTATACACTGATTTCTATAAATCATTTGATGAGCATCTTTCTTGTTTTTCTATATAATCTGCCCAACACCTTTTGGGGCCAGTCAATCACTCCATAACACTAAGTTAGGACAGGAAGAGCAAATTGGTTTATAGCTTGAATTTTGTTCCTAGATGTCAACGCTGTTTTCAGAATTAATTTAAGTCTTCTAAAATATTCCTTACTAAGTTTTATTTGTATTTCTTCATGTTTTATTGTTGATCCTTCATCAATACTCAAATATTTATACACTCTCTCTTGCTCAGGTTATTTTTAATTCACATTCTTGTCCCAAACTGATGTTATCTTGGAGCTGCAGCTTTCCTGCTTTAAAGGTTGCTTTTGCACATTTATCAGGACCAAATGACATTCTTATATCAGCCGAAAAAGTTTTGACTACTTCCAGTTGTGCTTTCAGTTCCTCATCTGATGAGCTATAATGTTTTAAATCATATCATCGACAAAGAGAATACAAGAAGTCTTTATACTTTGTTGTTTTCTAGGAGCCAAATTATAGCCATGACCTAATTTGTTAAGTAGATAGCTTAATGGGTTAAGAGCAAGACAAAATAGCAGCGGTGACAGGGAGTCAACCTGGAGTATCCCCCTTTGAATTTTTATCCCTAGAATAATAATGTGTCCTTTATCATGGCTTAATTGTGAAGTGGTCTGACACTGTTTCATGGTCACTGTAATGTAATTGATTAGTATAGGGTGCATGTTATACATTTTTAAGCCATCTTTTATCCATGAATGTGGGATGCTGTCAAATGCTTTTTTGTAGTCAATCCATGCCATACTTAGATTTTTCTCCTTTTTACAGTTCTCCATTATGACTTTATTTAGCAACAAATGATCCTTTGCTCCATATGACTTTATTTTATTCCCTTTTTGTTCTATTGCCATGATTGAATTTTCTTCTAAATGACTATAAACTCTATCGGCATCAATTCCAGTGTATAGTTTATACGTCGTTGGAAGGCAAGTTATTGACCTGTAACTTTTAGGGTAGCTTATAGGTTTACTCTTGAGTAGGAGCATTGTTTATCCTGTTGTTAGCTAGGTGGATGTCTCTTCGTAGTGAGCATATAAATAGTTCTTACTCATGGCTAAATCTTCATGCAAAGATGTCAATACTTTTAACCAGAAGTTAGGTGCTGCATTTGGGTATGGGGTTTTCCAGTTGGAGGCTTTTCTTAACTTTATTTCAACCTCTCTGACTGTTACTTCATCCCATTTCATATCCTGTACCTTTGAAATTCTTATTCTTTCTTTTACTTCTTCTATCCATTTAGCATATTTGGTATGTTCCACAGGATGTTCATAAATACTTCTCCAAAATGTACCTATTTCTTCTTTTTTTGGTGGTCTTTCAATTCCTTTTACCTTGTTTCCCATTTCTCTATAAAACTTTTTTGGTAATCAATAAATTGCTTATTTTGTACTTTTTCTTTATATTTATCTGTGTATCTTCTACGTTTTTCTGCCTTTGCTGATATTTTTAGTTTATTATTTGTGATAGTGCATGATAAATCCTGATCCGTTATGATATTGTGCATTGCTTTTATCATGTGTATCTTTCTGAGTATTTTTGTTGATCTCTTCCCTCTTCTATACTCTTCTAACAATTACACTTTTGTCTTAATTGCTTTTGTTTTCTCTATTTGATACTTCCATGATGGTATTTGATTTTTTCCCTTCTTTTCCCTTACTACCCTGTGTTCTTGTGGTAGAATTTTATCTGTTATTAATTTAGCTGCACAGTAATATATTGTGTTTACTTCTGTTATATCATATCGATCTCTATGGACAGTCCTAATTACTGTGTTCATTTGTTTTATTAAACTTTTAACTTTTGGGTTTTATTGACCTTCTGCAGTCTGTTTCTTTCATTGATCTTAATATGTCTATCTATCTTTATTAAATCAAGCAACTCTTCTCTTAGCTCATTTTCTTCTAAACTGAAGGCACATTTTTTGATCTCCATTTCCTGTGGGCATTCTATAGAAAGTTCTATAGTATCTTCCTGTGTCACATTCTCTTCAATTTCATCCTGTGTCATCCGTTGCTCTGTCATATAGAAACTCACTGGCCTATCACTCCTCAACATTACTGGCATCAGAGTTGCTACAGTTTCCTGTTCCTTCCTTTGCTGTCCAGCTTTAAGTGGACATTTATAGTGGTTTCCTGTGGAAGGCTCCAAATTGCCTTCAAATGGCAACTGAGCGGTTGCTTCCTGTTCTACTGATTTCTCCTTAATTTGGATGTCAGTTACTCTATCCTGCTGTGGTGCTTTCTGAGTAAGATTTTCTACACTGAATCCTTCACTTCACAGGTACTCCATATCTTCAGTTTCTATTTATTTACCTTCTCCATTACTAATCTTTTCTACTTTTCCTCTTTGTCTTCTTATTTTTTGTACTGTAAAGTTTCTGTCTGGATTCCTTTGCCTGTATTTATCTTCAAATATCTCTGGTGCTGCTCTTTTTGAATTAATTAGTTTGGCTTTCTCCTTTGTATAAATACCACACCATATTAAATCTCTTTTTCTTTTCCATGTCCATATTTCTTCTTCAGATATCTCCTGATCTTCTTGTTTCTCCTTACATTAGCGACTTGTTCCATCATGCTGTGATGCAACCTGTGTTCGACCTTCTATACCAAATCCTTCAATTTGCAGGCATTCCATAACTTCAACTTCTCTTTTTTTAACTTCTACTCTATTAATCTTCTTTTCTACATTCCCTCTATGTGATATTTTTATTGTGAAATGTTCCATAGCTGAATGCCTTTGCCTGTATTTCTCTTTGAATATCTCTGGGGCTGCCTTTTTTGTATTGATTAATTTGGCTTTTGATTTTGCATAAATATTGTACCATATCATATCTCTTTGTTTCCCAATATTTCTTTTTTGTACTTTTCAAAAATATGTAGGTTCGGACTTCCTCAGATGCTTCTTTTTCCAAACAGATCAAAGTTTCTTGGTCTATATAACGGTTTTCACAAATCAGTTGTATTAATGAACATTTTTTTTATTTGAATCTTCTGACAGTTTTTCTTGTGGAAGTGTTTTTCTTTGCTCTATTTCTCTCTTAATCATTTTGTATATCTTGTGCCTGAAAATTCTGGGCTTTTTACATAATAGTAAGAATACATAATTTTTTTCTTATCCTCAGTAGTCCACTCTATCATCTTTATGACTTTTCTTTGGCCTATCAGTTTTTGTGATTTTTGTGGACTGCAACTTCCTTCTACATCAGGGGGCCATCCCGCCACAGGCCTGACCTGGCCCCATTGTAGGAATGTTTCCGTATTCTGAGGATTCTACACTATCATTTTTTTTTCAGTTCTGGCACCGGCACGCCTACCAGGATTGGGCACTTTTTTATCCTAGGTCTTGTGTACCTGGCTATCTTTTTTTAATTTTTGACCTACTTCTGTCCATGATATATGCTATATAAAATACAGTCTATATACCAATGTCATCTTGGTGAGATTTTGTAAAAAACAGGGTCCACCTCATGAAGGTACTCACCAAGATAGGAGGATGAATTCAGTTTCAGCAGTACTACTCTCCTTTGCTTGCTGATTTATCATCTCTCCATTCAGACTCTGCATACTATTCTATATGACTGTGGTTATTTTCCTTAAGGATCTATACCCAAAATCCCACTTTTTCCTTATTTCTTGAATTATCCTCCTGCTTCATCATTATCCCTTTTCATTTTGAATTGTAGCTTTCTGCTTCTGTTATGTATAAGATCCTTAACTGTGTAGCTCTAAAATATCCTTTTAAATCAGGTAAACCTAAACCTCCTTGTTCTATTGGAGGGATTGTCTTATCTCACTTGATTCATGCCATGTTCCCCTCTCATATAAAATCATTTAACTCTTTATTAATTACTTCCCACTGGTTGATAAAAATATGCCTGAACTTTGTATAAAACTAAAGGGACTAAAAACATTTTATTGCTTGTATAGCCATAGACAAGAGTTTCCAGTTTCTCAGTTTTTATTTTATCTTTTGCTTAGTCTCTTCCCATATATCCTTAGCTGTCATAACAGAACCCTGTTTAACCCATACTTCTAAGTACTTAATTTTATCATGTTCCCATAAATATGGGTATTACTGAACCATTTCATGTGTGGGTACATAGTTTACAGTTATAGCCTTTGTTATATCTTCAGTAATTTTATATATCGAAAAAACACGGAACTATCTCTGAATGTTCCACAACACTGAGATGTCCTATTATGGTTCAATTAGGTAAAACATAATATCATCTGCAAATAAAGTCAACTCTTCTTGAATACCATAACAAGTATATCTTTGAATTTCTGAGTCCCTTATTGTTTTTGCCAATGGTTTTAAATATAACCCAAATAACAAAGGGAAAGAGGACACCCCTGCCTGGTTCCTCTGTTCAGACATAAATTATCAGAGAGGAACGCTTCAATTTTGATTTTTGCCTCTGATCCCTCATATATCCTCCTAATTAATCTTATTATTGTATCAGAAAATACAAATGCTTCCATTGCCCTCTCATAAAATCCCAGCTTACCCTGTTGAATGCTTTCTCTGCATCAAGACTCATCAACAACAGTGGCATTTTCTTACATTCTGCTTCACTATAGGTCATCATTGTTCTATTGAGGTTATCAAATGTTTGTCGTTGCCACAAAACCACATTGATCCATATCTTTCAGTTTTGGCAACACCTTTGCCATTATTTTAGCCATTATAGACATAAACACTTTATAATCTTGGTTAAAAATTGAAATTGGCCATTTGTTTGTTTGTGTTGCATTGAGCAATATCTACCTGGAAGTTGACTGTTTTTTTCAGTAGTGCATGTGGTATTTTCAGTTAAGGCTTGTTAAAAACCTGCATAGCCAGTGATAGGTGGGGGAAGTTTCCTTCATTGTTATTCAGTTTCTGTCTTATACAAGTGGTACAGTGAATTATCTTCTGTTTAAACTATGAGCTTTGGCCGGTTAAGACCTGCATGAACGCATAAGTGTAGCTAAGTAACTTTTATCTGCACTTTTTAAAGTAATTTGTTTGTGTTGCATTGAGCAATATCTACCTGGAAATTGACTGTTTTTCAGTAGTGCATGTGGTATTTTCAGTTAAAGCTTGTTAAAAACCTGCATAGCCAGTGATAGGTGGGGGAAGTTTCCTTCATTGTTATTCAGTTTCTGTCTTATACAAGTGGTACAGTGAATTATCTTCTGTTTAAACTGTGAGCTTTGGCCAGTTAAGACCTGCATGAATGCATAAGTGTAGCTAAGTAACTTTTATCTGCACTTTTTAAAGTAATTTGTTTGTGTTGCATTGAGCAATATCTGCCTGGAAATTGTCTGTTTTTTCAGTAGTGCATGTGGTATTTTCAGTTAAAGCTTGTTAAAAACCTGCATAGCCAGTGATAGATGGGGGAAGTTTCCTTCATTGTTATTCAGTTTCTGTCTTATACAAGTGGTACAGTGAATTATCTTCTGTTTAAACTATGAGCTTTGGCTGGTTAAGACCTGCATGAATGCATAAGTGTAGCTAAGTAACTTTTATCTGCACTTTTTAAAGTAATTTGTTTGTGTTGCATTGAGCAATATCTACCTGGAAGTTGACTGTTTTTTTCAGTAGTGCATGTGGTATTTTCAGTTAAGGCTTGTTGAAAACCTGCATAGACAGTGATAGGTGGGGGAAGTTTCTTTCATTGTTATTCAGTTTCTGTCTTATACAAGTGGTACAGTGAATTATCTTCTGTTTAAACTGTGAGCTTTGGCCGGTTAAGACCTGCATGAACGCATAAGTGTAGCTAAGTAACTTTTATCTGCACTTTTTAAAGTAATTTGTTTGTGTTGCATTGAGCAATATCTACCTGGAAGTTCACTGTTTTTTCAGTAGTGCATGTGGTATTTTCAGTTAAGGCTTGTTAAAAACCTGCATAGCCAGTGATAGGTGGGGGAAGTTTCCTTCATTGTTATTCAGTTTCTGTCTTATACAAGTGGTACAATGAATTATCTTCTGTTTAAACTGTGTGCCTTGGCCGGTTAAGACCTGCATGAATGCATAAGTGTAGCTAAATAACTTTTATCTGCACTTTTTAAAGTAATTTGTTTGTGTTGCATTGAGCAATATCTACCTGGAAGTTGACTGTTTTTTCAGTAGATCCCCACGCACCCTCCCTGTTTTTGTGTTGGTGTTAATCTTGGTGGCTTTGAAACTGCCCGCCCCTCTTGTAAATTTTCACTTGGATACTACTCCTGGGCCCATCTCATTTGCTCACTCAAAAAAAAAAAAAAAAAAAAAAAAAAATTTTATCTGCTTTTACTGTATTTGTGTTTCTTCCTACTGTATTTTGCTTTTGCGTCATCTTAAAAGTACTCAATTGTATTTATTGCTGCTTGGTGTAACTCACTCTAAGCCTTTTAGTTTAAGCACTTGGGCTTCAGACCAGTTGTTTTACATTAAGAAGGTTTGTGCTCTGCACTGTAGTGGCAGGACAGGTAGCTTACATCCTTCTGAGTTGGGAACTGCTGATTGAGGGCTCAGTGTTTGTTATTCTAAAAGTGTACTAATTCTGGTTTAAGCACTTGGGCTTCAGGCCAGTTATTTTACATTAAGAGGGTTCGTGGTCTGCACTCTTGTGGGAGGAGAGGCTGGACTCTGCCCTTCTGAGCTGGGAATTTCTGGTTAAAGGCTTATAGCGCCTGCATATTTGTACTGATTCTTACTAAATTGGTACACCTTGTTTGCTGTAGCATAGACTTGATCCAGGCCTGCTGAATCTAGTTTTGTTTGTATAACTTGAGCACTAATCCAGGCATTCTTTAAAGTATTCAATTGTATTTATTACTGCTTGGTAGCAACTTGATTAAAGTGTAGCTATCATTCAAAGTCTTTTGGATTAAGCACTTGGGCTCACACCAGTTGTTTTACATTAGGAAGGTTTGTGGCCTGTATTGTGGTGGCAGAACAGGTAGCTTACATCCTTCTAAGTTGGGAACTGCTGATTGAGGGCTCAGTCTCTGTTATTCTAAAAGTGTATTAGTTCTGGTTTAAGCACTTGGGCTTCAGGCCAGTTATTTTACATTAAGAAGGTTCATGGTCTGCACTCTTGTGGGAGGAGAGGCTGGACTCTGCCCTTCTGAGCTGGGAATTTCTGGTTAAAGGCTTATAGTGCCTGCATATTTGAACTATTTCTTACTGGAATTGGTACACCTTGTTTGCTGTAGCATAGACTAGATCCAGGCCTGCTGAATCTAGCTTTGTTTGTATGCTTGTTTGCTTGTTATTTCCCTGAAATGCTAATTCCACCTAAAACGCAGCTTTTCAGTGCTTCTGTGGATCCCTAGTGACATCTGTATTGCTTACTGTACTTATTTCCTTGTTTCACTTGAAAGAAAGTTACTGTTTGTCATTTTTGCATTTAAGTTACCTGTAACACATTGCATTTAAGTTACCTGGCACTTGCTCACTAAAGCAATTATATAAGTCAGCACTAAAAAATTAAAAGCACTACACCCTCACAAACTCCCCTTGAGTACCTTGTTCCCCATTGGCCCTTTTTTTCAGTTATAAAGGAATTCCCAATACTATTCTAGCATGCCCAAAGGTCAGTTGTCAATCTCCTCTCCGGTCCAGCTGGTGAATCTGGGAATCTTGAGGCAATGTTACAACTGCCTCATGTACACAGACAACCCTCTCCTCCTCCCAACAAATTCCAACACATGTGAGAGATGCAACCATATAGCCAAACTGGAGGCTAAGCTCTCTCAACTCAGTACTGGCAAAACCTGTCAGGAGGAGAAGGAAACCACACTCACTACAATTCCAGTCTCACATAGACCTACCACGGCAGCAAACCAAACACATAAACACACAAAAACATACTCGGAGGCTCTAAATAAAAATCTGCCTAAGCAGCAGAGACCTCCAAGGCAGACACCCAAGCAACCGCTACCCCAAAACAAAACACGTGCAATACATAGCTCACGAAGCCAGTGTGCCGAACAGTCACAGCCCTTAAGGCTAAACAACACACCTGATACACTTGTAAAAGGTGACTCTATCGTCAGGCACACTGACGTCCCGCTCACCAGGCTGAACAAGGAGAAGGTCACATTGAGCTGCCTGTCGGGCGCTAGGATCCGCCACATAACACAAGCACTCAGGTCACTCCAAGGCAAGTACAAATATGACTCGGTCATTGTCCATGCTGGTGTGAATGACCTGAGACGTACCTCCCTGGACTACATGAAAAGAGACATAGAGGAGCTCTCTGAGCATGTGGCTCAGGCCGGTATGACCCTGACCTTGAGTAGCATCTTACCCTCACCAAGAATGATGCCACAATATGAAGACAAGGTGATCAATTTCAACAATTGGCTTAAGTATTGGTGTCATTCAAAGAGGATCCAATGCCTGTCAGCCTGGGATGACATGCTCGACAAGCCACGATGCTTCGCTAGGGACGGCTTGCACCCATCACCCCTGGGCTGTCAGATATTGGCAAAGGCTCTTGCTACCCCCATAGTGCCTTTTTTAGGCAAAACTCAAAAGACAAACCCACCTCCATAGGTATCACAAGGGATAAGAAACTAAGAGTAATGCTACTCAACGCCAGAAGTCTAAACCTCAAAATGCATGCACTCGAAACTCTCCTTAGCATGGAGAACATCGATATCTGTGCAGTAACAGAAACCTGGTTCAAGGCTCCCGAGAGCACCCCAGCACTACCAGGTTATACCTCATACCATGCTTTTTGGCCCCAAAACTTGGACCGAGCCAGAAAAGGAGGGGGAGTATCAATATTCGTCAAAGATACCCACACCTCCAGGTTGGTGGCACAGCACGAAGCATCAGAGACTATTCATGTGCAACTAATAGTGGGTAAAACTGCCTTCCAGTTTATAGCCTGCTACAGACCACCCTCCTAAACCCAGGAACCCCACTCGGTCTTCCTGAGAACACTGAAAAATATGAAGGTCTCTCCAAACACCATTATATTGGGTGACTTCAACTACCCAAACATAGACTGGGAGCATTACTCTAGCTCCAACACCCTAGCCCAAAGGTTCCTAGAATTTATAAACTCAAATGCTATGGAACAACTTATTACCACTCCCACAAGAGGGGAAAACATACTGGACCTGATCATCACCAACATGGCGACTCTATGCTCCAGACCAGAAGTGTATCCCTCACTGGTAAGATCAGACCATAAACTAATCTCAATGGATATTCACATCCCGACCCCACCCCCTGCCCAGAAAACCACAGTGAAAAACTTCTCTAAAGCTAATTTCACACTCCTCAAAACCGAGGTGGAATCCTTCAAAGCCCCCGGGCCTGTGGGAAATACGGCCCAGACCGCAGACTCCTTTATAAACGCATTCTATGAACACCTTCAGGAATGCATGGATCATGCAATCCCAAATAAAACCAAGAACCAATCCTCCAAAGGCAGACGTCCTGTCTGGTGGACCCCAGCCATAAACAAACTATACAATAGAAGGAGGAAGCTACTACATGATAGAGCAAAATCCCAAAAAGGGAAGGCATCTCTGATCAGTGTTAGCAAAAAACTATGGGCACTCATAAAACCGTCTAAGGCCAGCTTCAAAAGAAAAATTGCACAGGACACTAAGGATAATCACAAGGCTTTCTTTAATTATGTTAGGAACCTGGGTGGGAATTCCCAGATATGCTCAGAATTAGTCCAAAATGACAAAAAATACACCGAACCCACAGACATTGCCAACATCCTAGCTGACAGGTTCAGCGCAAACTTCTCCCCCCCCCCCTCCTCACCAAAAGGGCAAATATCTATCCCAGCAGAGTGCTGCCCCCCTGACATCTCAGATAAGAGCCGCCCTCTCCAAAGCAAAAAACACAGCATCAATGAGACCAGACGGTGTCCTGGCCTGTGTCCTACATGAATTCCAAGAAGAGCTAAACCCAAACATAAAACTACTGTTCAATCTCAGCCTTACCACAGGATATGTACCCAAACAGTGGCATACAGCAACAGTGGTCCCTCTCCACAAAGGTGGTGCCTCAACGGATCCTGGAAACTATCGCCCTATAAGCCTGACTAGCTTGGTCTGCAAAGCTATGGAAAGGATGATCATGGACCTCATAAAAAAAGATATTGGGGACCTACAGACACTGGATCCTACCCAGTTCGGCTTTGTTAAGGGCAGATCCTGCCTCTTGAACCTGGTTGATTTCTTTGAAACAGTCACCAAGGCCATTGACAAGGGGAAGGTGGTCCACACAGCCTACCTGGACCTCGCAAAAGCCTTCGATACAATACCCCACTCAGGCATTATAGATAAGCTCACCAGCTTAAATATAAACCCCTATGTCACTAGATGGGTTGCAAACTGGCTCAAGGACAGAACCCACATGGTTAGAATTGCTGGAGCCATGTCAGACTCCAAGCCAGTTACAAGTGGCGTCCCACAAGGCTCAGTCCTGGGACCTATCCTGCGGTATATATTTCTCGGTGGTACAGGCAAACACGGAATGACTGTGGCTGACCAAGTTCGCAGATGACTGCAAACTGGGCACTATAATCGATTCTCCAGCCGACACAAGCATCCTCCAAAAGGGCCTCATAGAAACAGACAACTGGTGCCAGAGCCATGGCCTCAAGCTAAACGCCAAAAAGTGTATAGTCATCCCCTTTGGCAAAAACAAAGTGCCCACAAATTGCCACATAGGTGGTAATCCATTAAGTACGGAAGAAGTAATTAGGGACCTGGGGACCCAAGTTGATAGCAATCTCTCATTTGACAACCACGTGGTCAAAGTGGTTAGAAAAACATTTTATATAGCCCACCTAATCATGAAGGGATTCACATCTAGATCAGGGGAGGTCATCGTGCCTCTTTACTCATCCCTCATCAGGCCCATAATTGAGTACAATGCCCCTTTTGGGATGTACCTTACCAGACACCTGCAGCAACTGGAAAGACCCCAAAAGTACCTCACCAAGAGGATCAAAGGGCTCAAACAGATGCCATATGCTGCCCGGTTAAAGAAACTCCAGCTCTACTCAGTGGCATACCGCCTGCTCAGAGGCGATCTGTGCCTGATATATAAAGCCATGTCCAACCCGGAATTAATGGACATGCTGCACCTCAGAAAATCCAAATCCCATCGAGCTACGCTCGAGACTTGAACCTCAGCACTGAAATAAATAGGACATGCTGGAGGGACAGATTCATAACCCAGAGGCTCCCTTCACTCTGGAATAAAATCCCAGTCCAGGTTAGGCAGAGTCCCTCATTGACTCTCTTCAAGAGGAATCTTGATGAGTGGATGGGGGATCGTAAGTTTACCCCGGGTATCACTTCTGTGTCACTGTTAGACAGAGGCACAGTATACTAGCCTCGAAAAAGGGCATAGCAAAATTAATTTTAAAATGGGTGGCGAAAGCCAAACACAATCTGGCTAGGCTTATAAATGCCCTAGGGCAGATAGCCTAGTATGAACCTATGAACCTATAATGAAGCTTGATCTGAAGGGTCTTTACTGTCTTTTGGTATTACAGCCACCACGTTTTTTTACAGGATGTTGGTGCTTTTATTTCTTTTAAAATACTTTTAAACAAAACCATCCAGATCTTTATCACTTTCTTCCCTCCTAGCTTCTAAACTTCCACTGAAATACCATTGATTCCTGGAGTCTTTTTTGCAAATTGGTTATACATCACAATTTTTATCTAATCTCTTCCTGTCTTAACTGTTAATTGTTCATTGTCATCTACCTGTAACCTTGGCATATTTAAGGCTTCTATCAATACTTCCATTTTTGCTTTTTCTTGATTTCCCCACTTCTTTGCTTTATACAATTTGTTATAACATTTCTGAAATATCTTTAATACCTCTACAGATTATTTTTCTTGTTTTAGGCTCCCTAAGTTTGGAAATAGCCCTTTCTTCTTTATGTCGTCTAAGCTGTTGTGCCAAATGCTTTTGTGGTCTGATATTATTATCAGAAACAGTTGCTTAACAGCAGTCTTTCTAAACTCATGCATGTTATCATGGTACTCCCTCTTTAGCACTCGGCAGCTGCACTTCTTGTTCTGTGAAATTCCCCATATTCTGTGATACTTTAACTTTTGTCAGCCTCTCTAAATAATTCTTGTTACTTCTTAAAGATATCTCTTTTTCTTTTATTTCTACCCTATTTTTCAACTCCACTTCCATTTTTATCCCATTCACCATCTATAACTTCCAGAATATTTTCTATCTTTCCTAATAACTCCCAAATAATTTCCAATACCTATTCCTTAAATTCTTCTCTTTTTAACTGGTAGGTGGGGAAGTGCCAGCGTCTCATCTTTACTTCAATACCCGGTATTTTTTATCTTTGAAATTATTGGCACATGATCTGAAACAGCTATTGAGAGTGTGTGTGTCAAACTTCTCAATTAAATGCACATGTTCCTGTGAAATACAAATTCTCTCTGAGTTACTACTTCTGATTTCACATCTTCCATAGCAAATATTTTTATAAATTTCTTCAGAAAATACCCTCTTTTGTTATATTTTCTCTTCTACCCCCGCTACATCCTCATTGCTGCAAATCAAATTCCAGTTCCCACCTATACCTGGTTCAAGGATCCAGAGAGCACCACTGCATTACCAGGCTATAATTCATACCACACCTTTCGGCCACCTAACCATGACTGAAACACTAAAGGTGGAGGCGTGTCCATATTCATTAAGGATATCCACACCTCCAGGCTAGTTGCTCAGCATAATGCATCTGAGATTATCCAAGTGCAACTAACTCTGGGCAAGCCCGCAATCCAAACTGTAACTTGCTACAGATCCCCCATCATCCCCCAGGATTGCCACTCCTCATTTCTTGCTACACTGGAAAATATTAGGGTACAACCCAACACCCTAATAATGGGCGATTTCAACTACCACACCATTAACTGGGAAAACAACTCATGTACCAACTCTTTTGCTCAACGTCTTCTGGAATTCATAAATTCCAATGCCTTGGATCAACTTATCCACACCCCTACCAGGGGCAGCAATATCCATACCAGAGATCAAGGTCAAATCCGACCACAAGCTAATCAGTCTAGACATCCACATCCCACCCCCATCCCCCATTAGGGAAACCACAGTAAAAAATTTCTCCAAAGCCAACTTCACACTTCTTAAGACAGAAGTGGCAAACTTCACAACACCCATGTAGACGGACAATAGAGGTACGATTGCTGAATCCTACACAAATGCACTTTATAAGCACTTACACTAGTGCATGGATTGTGCTATCCCTAACAGAACCAAGATGCTATCCTCCAAAAAAAGGAAGCCAATTTGATGGTCCCCTACTATAAATAAGCTCTACAACAGAAGAAAGAAACTGTTGCAAAAAAGAGTAAAATCCCATGACTGGAAGAACTCCCTGGTCAGCCTCAGTAAGAAGCTGAGATCCCTCATAAAATCCTCCAAAGCTAGCTATGAAAACAAAATTGCCACTGATTCTAAAGACAACCGCAAAGCATTCTATAGCTATGTAAATAATCTCAATGGCAACACTTAGATCTGCTCTGAGTTACAGCACAATGGCACTAAATATACAGAACCAACTGATATTGCCAACATCCTGGCAGATAGGTTCAGTGCTAACTTTACCCCACCACCCCCTAAAGGGCCCATCTCTATAGCAGAAGAATGCAAAGTTCCTGTAATCACAGCTGCACAGGTAAAAACCGCACTCTCCAAAGCCAAGAACACAGCATCCATGGGACCTGACAACATCCCAGGCTGCATTCTACATGAACTACAGAATGAATTGGCACCCCACCTAAGCACCATGTTCAATCATATCCTCACCTCAAGCTTTGTGCCCACTGAATGGCGCACAGCGATGGTTATTCCACTGCACAAAGGGGGAGCCACCATGAACCCTGGGAACTACCGCCACATTAGCCTAACGAGACTGGTCTGCAAGGCCATGGAACATATCATCGTGGAACTTATAAACAAAGACATTGGTAATCTCCAAACTCTGGACCCCACCCAGTTAGGGTTTGTAAAAGGCAAATCATGTCTCCTAAACCTGACTGTCTTCTTTGATGCAGTCACCAAAGCCATAGACGGGGGTAAGGTGGTTCACACAGCCTATCTAAATCTCTCCAAGGCTTTTGACACCATCCCCCACTCTGGAATTATAGATAAACTCACTAAACTAGGCATAAATCCCTATGTCACAAGATGGGTTGCCAACTGGCTCACTGACAGAACCCACACTGTGAAAGTAGCAGACTCAAAATCTGACTTCAGACCAGTGACAAGTGGAGTACCACAGGGTTCAGTCCTGGGTCCTCGCCTGTTTGCTATCTACTTTTCTGAAGCACAGGCTAACACATAAGGTCTTTGGTTAATGATGTTTGCAGATGACTGCAAACTAGGAGCCATAATTGAAACTCCTAACAATATGGAAATCCTACAAAAGGGCCTCACTGAGACAGATGCTTGGTGTCAAAGTCATGGCCTCAAGCTCAATGCCAAAAAGTGCATTGTCACCCCCTTTGGTAAAAACTCTGTACCCATGAGCTACCACATAGGTGGTAGCCTACTTAACACTGAAAGTGTGATAAGAGACCTTGGGACACAGGTGGACAGTAGTCTCTCCTTTGATGATCACATCACCACAGTAGTCAGGAAATCCTTCTACATGGCACACCTCATCACAAAAGGTTTCTTATCCAGGAAAAAAAGAGGTCATTGTTACCCTCTACTTGTCACTCATTAGACCCATTATAGAGTACAACACCCCTTTTGGTATGTACCTCACAAAACATCTACAACAATTGGAAAGGCCGCAGAAATACCTCACAATGAGATTTACTGGCCTCAAACAGATGCCCTACGCAGACCATCTCAAAAAACTCCAGCTTTACTCCATCACATATCGCCTACTCAGAGGCAATCTCTGCCTAACATACAAAGCTATGACAAATCCAGAGCTGTTGGACATGCTCCACTTAAAGAAATCCCTTCGAGTTATATGCTCTAGGGACCTAAACCTTGTCACCACAATAAACAGAACATGCTGGAGGGATATATTCCTGTCCCAGAGACTTCCCATACTCTGGAACAAACTACCTATCTATATCAAACAAAGCTCCTCATTAGCACTCTTCAAAAAAATCTTGATGATTGGAGGGGAAATAGAAAATTCACCCTGGGGATCAACTCTTTGGCTCTGCTTGACAGGGGCACAGGAAAATAATTTTCTTGGGTGCCAAAAGCCAGGGTACCTTTTTGGCTAGGCTTGTATAGGCCCTAGGGCCGTTAGCCTAGTACCTACCTATGAACCTATGAACCTATAATTAATATTTCCTGCTGAAAGCTGATTATTTTTCTCAGTTGTTTAAGCTCTATGATAGCAGTTTTAAGTGGAATATAAATATATGCCAGCATAATCCTCATTCCTTGCCAGTAGTAACCCACTACCACAAATCTGTCATTATTATTTCCCTCTACTATCACCATTGGACTTCCTCTAGAAATTAATATAAATACTCCTCTTTTCCTTTGCCTGTGATATTCTGCTGAATATCCATCCTGAAATCCTTTTTTAGCAAATTCACATGCTCAGTTTTTTCCAAATGTGTCTCCTGCATTATTGCTATTTGCACTCTGAATTTCTTAATATTTTTTTCCTTCTTGTCTACACCCTTGAAACCATTACTATTTCAAGATAATAAGGATGAAAAATGTCACCATTATGATAAGAAGTCATTCTGCCCACCTATTATATATGAAATCTTTTTTAAATGTCTTTTTCCAGCTTTTGTGATACATGTACCCACTGATGCTTGGCAGGTTCATCTTTTATACATTTTTTTCTTGTACCCACTAATACTTGGCAGGTTAATCTTTTATACATTTTTTTCAACATTGGAATCTTTGTCACATTTTACAAGACTTTTTGTTTTAATGAAAACACTCAAAGGAAAAAACAAATACACCCCACATAACACCCCATAATCTGTTAACTTAATACAAATATAAAAAAACTATGTACGGCTTCAAATAATAAAGTTTAACCCTTCTAATAGGAACAATTGTCCAAAATATACAGCTGCAAACATAACCCTTAATTAACCTAAAATTGTGATTATCCATGTTGAAACATGTTATTGCCTATGCTGCTACTTACACTAACTGGTGTATTTTATTTTATTTTTTATCTTTATTCCTTTCCAAAATGTGAAAAACAACTTGGCAAGTGTTCAGAAAACATTAACTTTTAGCCTTGAAGAAACCAGTGTTCTGGCTTTTTATTGCTTTATTATCAGCTTGTCTCCATAGAAATGTAACAAAAAAATGTAGTCATCAGCTGAAAGCTTCTAAAGACAAGCTGAAACATTTACTGCTAAAGGAAAAATTTTTCATTATATTTAATATTTACTTATTTCCACATAAAACTTGTTTTTAGATTTATTATTTCTTTTCTTTTATTTTATTTTAAATGTGTTGACTGGGAGTGTCCGACTGAGCTAAAGCCCAATTTCAGTGGAGGCCCAGGGAGAAGGAATAGAGAAAATTGAGAAGGGGAGATAGGGTGATTATGGGGGAAAGTAAGGAGTAATGGAGATAGATGGTTACTATGTAAGATGGATGTGGTCAGGGAGGGTGAAAACAATGGCAGGTCTAATACTTTTTAAAGTACTCTTTGGTGTTTGATTTAAATTGTTTGGGGTGTGTGAGGGTCCTGATTTCAAGTGGGAGTTTATTCCATGCAATAGAGGGATTGTAGTTATATGTGTTGCACCCAGCTTTTGACTTGGGTTTGTAGACATTTAATAGATCTTGTGTTGAGCTCCAGAGATGTCTTGTAGGGGAATAGTGTGAGATGAAGGATGATAGGGCTGGAGAGAAAGCTGGCTGATATAGAATGGAGTGTTTGATTTGGAGCTGAGATTGAAGAAACAGGTGAGGTAGTTAAAGCCAGTTTAGGTATTTTAGGGAGAGACAGTGCTGGGATTTATAGGTGTGCTGAGCTGTGAATCTGGCTATCTTGTGAAAAGTTGACTCTAACTTGGTAAGTAGAGAGGAGATGAGATTTGTGAGTATTTGGGAACAGTATGTTAATCAAGGTAGAAGGTAAGCATGCGTAACAGTAATTCTAGCTTCAGTGGTGAAGAATTTTTTATTTTTATAGAGGAGTCCTAGCTTTTGATGGGTTTTTCTGATACAATTATTTATGTGTAGATCAAATTTTAGTGATCATCGATGGTAACGCTGAGTAGTTTTGTGCTGGATTTGACTTCAGTAAGAGTATTGTTTATAAACATTATGGCGAAGAAAGATTTGATGTGATTAATGGTTTTAGGAAGAAAGAGTAGCAATTTCATGTTTTTAGGGTTGAGGATGTGCTGGTTATTTGAGAGCCATGTCTCGGCTGAGTTAAAGGATGACTGGGTAGTTGATAGGAGTTCAGAGGGTGAGTTGGCAATAGTGATGACTGCAGAGTCATCCGCATATTGGACAATGGTGGACTGAGGACAAGAGGAGTAGAGTAAATTGGTGAATATATTAAAAAATATTGGTCCAAGAATGGATCCTTGGGGACACCCATTCTTACTGGAAGGGGAGTAGATAGTGTAGAGTGCCATCTCCCTGATTGCAGTCTGTCAGTGAGATAGCTGGAGAACCATGCAACAGTATCCAGGGAGAAGTTAAGTCTGTTAGTTTCTTTAGTGGCAGAGAGTGAGAGACAGTGTTGAAAGCCTTGGAGAGGTCAAGGAATAAACAAGAGATGAGGTTATGATCATCTTTGGTAGAGTAATAGTGTTGAGGAAGGATAATAGAGCTGTGGTGGTAATATGCTTGAGTCGGGTACCATTCTGTGTAGGAATGAGCAGTTTTTCCTACATGAGATATTGCATAACTTGTTTGTGTATACATTTCTCTAGGACTTTAGAGAGAGGGGAGAGGATAGCAGTAGGTCTGAAATTGGAGATTTCCAAGGAATTACCTCCTTTATGAATAGGAGGAGTGTAGAATTGTTTCCAGATTGATGGAACTTTAGCTTCAGAGATGGAGCGATTTATTAGGATAGATACAGGCAGAGCAATGGCGTGAGCTGCTATCTGGAGAAAATATGAAGGGGTATTTTCAGTAGATACAGAGCATGGTTTTAGCTTTGAGAGTAGAGTAGAGTTTTGATATAGGTAGTGGGAACAGGTTTAAGGGAGAAGGTGTTTTCAGAGTTAGTAGTTGAAGAAGGTTCAGGGAAGTTTGAGGTATTATTGCTCGTGGGGTTGGGGTTAAATAATTTGGATATCAATTCAATAAAATAGGTGTAGAAGGTGTTGGCTGTCTCTTCAGGTGACCTGTCTGGACATGGATTGGGTGAAGTCGGGTTGCCAGGATCTAGTGTTTGGTTTATAGCATTCCAGAATTTTTTTGGATCAGATTTTGATGTTATTGGGGGGTTATAGTAGAAATCTTTTTTGTCTTTGTTGATGAGTTTTTTTTGTTTGATTTCTAAGTTCTTTATACCTTTGCAAGTCACTGAGGTGTTTAGATTGTACCCATATTTTCCAAGCTCTATCTCTGGTTTTCATAAGGGTGCAAGTGGTTTTAGATGGCCAGGGAGATATATTAGCTTTTATACAAACTTTTCTGGGTGGGGCTAATGAATTTAAGATGTTAAGGAAAGTTGAGTTAAAGCTGCGGTGATGGTGCTGCGGTAGCGTTGTCGCCTCACAGTAAGACGTTGTCCTGTTCGATTCTCAGCTAAAGCGTCTTCTGTGTGGAGACATGCGTGAATGGGCGTACCTTCATTGAAGGTTGTGCGTCAGGCCTGGCAAGTCGGTATGTAAAAATCTACTGCCAATCATTAGCGGACCGGAGTTCCGCTGTGGCGACCCCTAACCGGGAAAAGCCAAAAGATACAACAAGGAAAGTTGAGTTAAAGGCTTTGACTGCTTCGTCTAGTGGGAGCTGGGTGAGGAAGTTCCATTTAACTCTAGAGAGGAGGGTTCAAAATGTTTCAGGGTTAAAGTTGGAAAGTTTATGGCAGGTGATACGCCTGTGTGGTTTAGAGAAGTGGTGAGTATATATGAGCACTTTTATTGGCGAGTGATCACTCAGGGAGTCAGGAAGTGTTTCTGTATTGTGGTATTTGCAGGGATTTGAAACAAGCTTGGAGAACAGGAATTATTAGTATGGGTAGGTTGAGAGATTAGTTGTATAAATCCATATAGATTTATATGATGTGGAGAGTTAAGATTAAATCAAGGGCCTTAGTCCAGACATTTACCTATGCAAAAGTAAGAGAAAAACATATCTGTTCTACATATATTATGATCTGTGTACTTTTGCACCTCATCCCTCACCTCAACAACCCAAGATCAGAACCTATCAACTTAAACATGTTTTTGTCTAGCCATTTTTTTCTGTTTGCATTGTAATGTCTATATTTTTTATAATAAAAAGAAGAAAGAAAGAGAAAAAAAGGCATCTGTTTACTTTTGTATCTTTATCACATATAAGAACAATGCTTTGCTATAAAACATGCAATTATATTGTGAAAAGTTTCACAGAAATACTGTTAAGAACAGCAGTTGTTTTACTTATAGTTACCTTTTTCACTCCTCTCCACCTCCCCTCAGTATCCTGCCAGACATTAATGACATGTAGTGAGGCAGATGCCTTTCAGTTCCCGACAAGTTTAACAAAGTCAACAAAAGTCCACTCTTTCCACTTTGTCTTATACAGCTGTATTTCACAAATGTGATCAATGCTTTGCAGTCTCACATCAATTCACAAATTTCCATGTTTCTGGTCTTTTTCTTGTTCATCTCCATCACCAGATTCCAGTTCAATTCCAAGGTACTCTTGATTCTTCTAGTCAACTCCTGTACTTTTCTCTGCCCCTCATGCATTTTCCTTTGGAATATTAGAAAAGGTTTCACTGGCAAAGTCTGTGTGCATTATTATCAGAAGAATGAGAAGCATGAGAAGCAGAGTCACTTTCTGTTTGATGGCTCACTTTTTGTATGACAAACTTTTGTATTTCTTCCCTAGCCAATTCTGCATCAAAAAATGACTTTGATCCTCCAGGAAAAAAATATTCTTAAAACAGTTGGATACAGCAGCTTGAGTCTCACACCTGCCTCTCAACATCCCCTGATTTTTGAAATAAATTTGTTTCTCTTCTGCCTGATGTACAGCGAATAATGATTTTCCATAAATGCTGTACTTTCTCCAACTTTTAATAATTTGCCATTTTGCCACAGTTTTGTCAGGATCAACTCTTTCTGAGGTAGGTTTGCATCTTTATTAATGCAGGTGTTGGCTGCTTTCTCATAGCCAGGTTTGGAGCATACACATGGTGTACCCTTTCAATTAACAGTTCCTGCTGTGGAATACCAGTCCAGTTGTTTATTTGTGCTTTCATAAAATTAATACAGTCTGTTCCTTTTAGTTTCTCTGGTACAGCAGAAAATCTCAGATTTTCCCTATGCACTTTGACGTTTAATTCTACCATTTTTTGAAATATCTCTTCTTGAACAGTTTCTTACTCAGCTAGTCTTTTCCTCATTTTGACCTCTGATTTTTGCAGTTTTATCAGTTGATCTAATATCAATTGAAAGTGTATTCCATTTTTCTAGCCTTTTGTTATTTGAGTTGATATATTCCTTCACTGTTTTGTTTATTTCAATCAGCTCTGAGTACATTTGCCTTATGTTTCCTCTAGATTACTGAAGCCATGTCTTACACTAAAGTTGGAACTTGAATTATTTTTAATTGAACATCTGCAGTATTCTTCCCAGTCACTGCTTTCTCTTTACCTTTTCTAGTTGATTTTATTTCAGGCTCTTTTAGTTTCATATTTGCTGGCATCCAGGCAGTGTACTTACTTGCCAGTAAATTAATTTAGTAAAAGTGACAGAGTTCCTAACCCTCATCTTTCAGTTTCTATTCTCACACTAGGAGAGCTGAAGTTAAGCTGTTAGTCAGTGTGCAGCCATCTTGGAAAGTCCTATTGGTAGTAGACATTGATAGATTTAGTAACTGCCAAAGTAATGCATTGGTGAGTCAGAGAATCAAATAATTTCTCATCATAACTAATATTGCTAGAGTGGGGGTCACAAGATCCTGTCTAGAGTGCTTTCAGAGCTAGAACGTTTGTTACAACTCTATGGAACAGAGTGTTAAAACCCCTACTATGATGCAGACAATCTGAGATCAGTTAGCAGCTCAGGAAGCTGGAGGAGATGGGAAGGGGTGGGTGAGAGAGAGGCGCAGCTTACATCAGTGAATTCACCTGGAAGTAAGGGCTGTGGTGTCTCTTTCACTTATTATAACCTGGCACTCAAGGAGATGGGCATAGGCCAATGTCCCTGAAAACATGCTATGGGAGTGAGGGAAGGATATGAGTAGCCTTCCCAAGGTGGTAGCAATAGCCTTTACAGAGGAGAGTCAATGAATGTGCAAACTAACACAAGTGTAGGAATGGGTGGCTCCTCCATAATGATATGGAATCCCATGTCACCACTAAGGGAGTGGGGTTAAGGCTGCATAAGAAAAAAATGTCCTAATGGCTACTTGAATAATGACTCCACAATTGACTTTTGCCTGTGAAGGAATGAGTGGGCTGGGAACAGCTTTCACTCTGTAAGAAACAAATGGGCTAATAGCTCGCAGAGAGCTGATGGTCAGCATGCAGTGCGGCATCAGAAAAAATGTAGAAAAAAAAGACCTAGAAAATTTTGTCAGAACTGGTAGCAAGGGAGATATAGCCCATGCAGAACAAGACATTCATTTCAAACTGATCTTGAGAGAATATGCTGAAGCCATTGAGATGCTTTTATAATATTGATGTTGCCTACAAGAATATGCTCAGACTTTTTATTCCATGTGATCTAGCCAAAAGTTTCTTTAACATGAGGTCTAATTTAACTTAGCGATATTGGGACCAGTGTCATATAAGATCTTAGAGTTTTCCACAGAAAACTTGTGATGATAAGTATTTATACTACAGAAAGTAGAAAGTTGCTTGGTGTAAAGGAATTAGCTAAGACTATCCCATGGAAGAATTGCCATTTGATCACTCTCCTTATATGAGAGGACCTGTAGGAGAATGGAATAACCAGAAAACCATTACCTCCCAATTAAGATTATGTAGTTTGACCCAGTTTTCTGAGCTTATGAGAAGGTTAGAAGCATACATCAAAAAGAGCATGTATTTGTTCATTCCTTTGATGAGCAATATGTAATATCACACAGGTGTTCAAGCCTATGCATCATCCCACATGGAAGTGCTGCATGAATAATGCAGAGTTCCACAAAGTGGCTTGAGGTATAATTGGGAGAGAAGAGGCCAGAGTTTATCAGCTGACTCTCTTGCAACAGGCCTATCATAAAATAAATTTTATGTTCTGAGTGGAACTGTTGGTGAAAAGGCGGTGGCATTATTGAACTAGATATGATGAAACACAGTAGGTATATTCTGTTATACGATATGACCAATTTGAGGAGTATGTCTCCATAACAGTGAAGATGTTCAGGTATATACTACTGAATGATGAGTTTTAGATTCAGCTCTTAAAATTATGGTTAACATCATGTACAGGAGCTCCCCAAACCCTAAAAATATGATGCTGTACTCTGCTATTCACAGCTCTGATACTGAAAACCAGTCTCCTTTTTGGAGTAGTATCTTGGGTGCACAGTACATGTTCACAGAGATGACTAACAGGTTCATTATAATAATGGACAAAGATATATGAGTAGAGTGGAATTCCACTGCTACATGCCCTGAGCCCTGTATGCACTGCACTTTCCTTATAATATATATGTTACATAGATCAGACAATCAGGAGAGTGAGGCTATGGATTCTTGAACACCTGTGTCTGAATAGTGGTGCTGAGAGTGTATTAAGCAAGTGATATTGTTTGATAGGGTGGATGTTATTGAGGAACCACTGGACTGGCCAGGGGAGTTATGAGGTCTTTAAGTGGAGGGCTTCTCCAGCTTTGGAAATTACATTGTTTCCCCTACAATCACCACCATGGAAGGCATTATGCCACTTACATAATGGGCTGTCTGTTAAATTGTTTTTTTTCTCATTATATATGTTTTTTAATGTTTCAAGCATGCTGTAGCATATGTAAGTGATGCTGGAGGAAGTATTTCATATCCAAAATGTATGTTTGCGCAATTATTTAATGCACACAGATACAGACAGGCACACACACACACACAAATGTGTCCATCAGTTACTGCTGCTTTCTTGACTGAGTAGACTTCATGTGTCTGAATGTGATTAACTGAATGAAAAAAAGTCATGCAATATAAGGCATTGCAACCCCCATGTCTCTCAACTGTCTCTAATGTTGTTCTGTTCATTTGGTAATCACTGCAGAGTACTGTCAGTTAAAGAAGACCAATGTTATAGCTTCATACTTCTCGGTCAAAGAAGATGAGTAGTGTCTCTCTTTGTTTTTCTCTTTCTTTCTCTCTGTCTTGTGTACACATGCATGCATGCACAAACACACACACACACACACACACACACACACACACACACACACACACACACACACACACAGACACACACAGACACACACACACACACACACACACACACACAAATTACTTTTTTATTTTGTTTACTTTCTTTTTTGCACACTAAACAGCAAATGCATGTTTAGCAAGTATAATGAATTGTGGCTTTTTGCTTTTCTTTCTAAGTTTCATTGCAGCTTAATATGCTGCTGTGAAGCAGTGGCATTGCTTTTTAGCCAGTGTTATCTGTACATTAATACCCTGCTGGATGACGCTCACTGTCCAACAGGGTATTAGTCTGTGATTAGGTCATTATCTACAGTTCTTTATGTAGGGTAACTTGGAGTTACTATGTCACAGAGGTTGCTCCTGTTTATATAATAAAATGCCATGACACATCTTTAACTTCAACACCTTATAACATCAAGGCATGAATAATGAGTTGGAAATATTTATTGTGAAATGTATTAGGTTATTCCTGTTAAGGTTGTGAAGTTTGCCTTTTGTTGTCATTTTCTTTCACTGATACATTAAAAGTACTGCTCAGGTTAATAAGAACTCGGGTTCTGTAATTGCCACAAGACTACAATAAACCATATGAATTCAGGCTCTGTATTCATCACATGGCTAATTTCTTAAAGCTCCTAGTTTCCTGTATTTACACCCGATGAGGCATTTATTGATGGATTTTTTTTTTTATATATAATATGTCCTACTTTTTGTTAAGGTGCTTCAGCATAAGAAAGCTGTAGAGCTGAGACACTAATTATAATTTAAGAAATAAAGGCATCCTTGTTTTGTCCACACACATTTTATTTTGTCTGTGAGGCAATTTTGAGGTCCTGTGGGCCAGTGTTTACAAGTATTAGGTCAGAATGATGCTTTGTGTAGCTATAAAGAGAAATCCCATTTAATTTAAGCATAGTATAGCAAAAAAGTTTTAAGATATAACACATGGTAAAAATGATGCATTGCTTGAGATGCATTTAGATGGTAAAGGTGCCATAAAAAGAGAAATCTGAACTGCTTCTCTAATTAAAGACGGTTAAATGGAGTTAAAGAAATTCACTAACAAACCATAAAGGGAATAGGGTAAGCATTCAAATTCATCACAAATAATTCTGCGAGTGCATTGACTATTACAACGTAGTATAATAAAGAAAAAGAGTAATAGGAGAGGAACATAACTCCACTTAGGAATAGAAAGGGGGTTCCTAGAAAGCAGTAGATGTATGCACTGCACTTATGAAATAGAAACAGTTAGACTAGAAACTCTATAATACGGATAAGAAGCAGAGGAAAAGCCTGCTTACCTGAGAATGACATACTGAATTATGAGTAAAACAACTAAAGTAGAAAGTGTAAAAGAAAAAGTGTATGCATATCGAGAGGTGTTAGTTAGGGAAGGGGCAGACTTGAAAGTAATTAAGGGACATTTAGACCTGGCCAAGGCATTCAATACAACACCCCACATTGACAGACTCTCAGACTCTCAGAACTAGGCATAAATCCCTACATAACAAGCTGCATTGCTGGCTGACTCACAGATGGGACCCAAGAAGTCAGGATTGGTAAGACCACTTCCACTAGGAGACTGGCCACCAGTGGAGTTCCCCAGGGCTTTGTGTTGTGCCTGCTCCTGTTTGGCATCTACTTCTCAGAAGTCAGGGCTAATGTTGAAGGCATCTGGCTCATCAAGTTACCAGACGACTGTAAATTGGGAACGATCATAAATTCCTCCCATGTCACCAACATCCTAAAAGAGGGTCTGATACAAAAAAATGATTGGTGCCAGAGCCAAAGATTAAAACTCAATGAGAAGAAATGCATTATAGTGCCCTTTGGGAAGTTGTCCACCCACACTAATTACCCCAATGATAAAACACCCCTAATAGTTGACCCAGTAGTTAGGGATTTGGGAACATATGTAGATAGTAAAACACCCCTAATAGTTGACCCAGTAGTTAGGGATTTGAGAACATATGTAGATAGTAATTTGGCCTTCGACTAACATGTAGCCAAGATAGTAAGAAAATCATTCTATGTCACCCAACTCATAAATAAGTGTATCGCATCCAGGTCCAAGGAAGTTATAGTACCATTGTACTCAGCCCTTATCTGACCCATCATCGATTACAATGTCCCCATTGTACCTAATTAGGCACCTGCAACAAATGGAACACTCTCAAATGTGTCTCTTCAGGAGAATCCAGGATATGAATACCTTGTCCTACACAGAAGGCCCTGTCTTTTTACCAGTCTCCTATAGATTACTGAGAGGTGATCTTTGCCTGGCATATAAGGCATCCTCAGACCTAGCTCTGCTGGACCTCTTGCACATCTGTAAAACAAACAGTGCCAGGATCACTGGATCCAAGGACTTGAAATTTGCTGCGACATAAAAAAACACGTTGGGGAGACTGATCTGTGTATCAAAGGATCCCTGTGCTATGGAATAAGTTTCCTCTCCATGTGAAGCAGAGTTCATCCTTGACTCTTTTCAAGTGATACCTTGATCATTGGATGGGAAATCATATATTCTCCCTGGTCTGACCCCATGTCTCTGATGGACAGAAGACAACAGTTAACTAATTCCAAAGTAACATACTCCCCCATATAACCCTTAGCTACCCCATTAGTAACATACTCCCACCATATTTAGGTGTCCAATGTACTTGAGGACAAAACCAGGTTGGGCTGCAAGGCTAGGCTTATGAAGTCCCTGGTGGTTGATAGCCTACTACAAACCCATGAACCTATCAAAAAAATGAAAATAATGCAGAAATAGTGATTTGCCTTGGAAGAATTTTCAGAAAACTGAAAGCAATACTTTTTTAAAGATTAATTTACTGGTACTATTAATATCACAAGCACTGGACTTTTCACAGAAATGGTATGCGCGTGTGTGTGTGTGTGGGTGTGTGTGTGTGTGTGTGTGTGTGTGTGTATATATATATATATATATATATATATATATATATATATATATATATATATATATATATATATGGATTCATTCACTATGAAAGAGCAAAATGTCAGTACATCGAATCTCTGATCATGGTTGAACAGAGGATCGAAGTACTGAAATATTAAATTGACAAAAAAAAAAAAAAACATAAAAATTTCTCATTTCACATTTTTGCAGGGGGCAAGCCACCCTGCACTCCCTACACCCCCTGCTACTTAAATATAGCAACTCCGAGATCGCACTACAGTGAACAGAACGGTAAAGTTATTTTTCCACATTGTATGGCGATCTCCATTCACAAGGTTCAATATTTCAGTACTTCGATCCTCTCCCGTTCCATGATCCGAGGTTCTATGTACTGAAATTTCGATGTTTCATAGTGAACGTATATATATATATATATATATATATATATATATATATATATATATATATGTACACACACACACATATATACTTATTTTTGGACAAAGAATAACCGTAAAAGGCAGTTGTGTTTCCATATGATATCATTTATTTACAGTTCTGGTAATTTCAATTAATGACAAAAAACAGGTTCATCCCTTTTGTTCTGAGAATGACCAATGACACTTAAAGGCGTAATGCCAAAAAGAGTTTGAGGTACATAATATAATCTGGTGAGAATAGATTTTAGAAATTTAGAAATGGTGAAAAAGACATTCTTAAGCTGAGCTATGAATCTCTGCATGTCCCGTTAGTATTTCCTCCTTCCCTTTTACCTAACATTTCTGCTGACCATCAGCTGCTTGATGTTGCTTCAACTGCTCCTAACTTAAGTGTCCCCAGTACTACTCCTTGGGGTTGGGAACACCATGTCTGTCAGTGGGTTAGGAAAGGGGAAGGGGAAACATGGAGTGAAACAACCTGGCACTATCATGTATGCCATCTTAAGAGAGAGTTTCTTGTTACATCCTAATTGAATGAGGCTGTTTGACATCATGCATATTACTACACATAGCATCTATTAGCTCCTACCCCCTGGTATGTGGAATTCAGAGGCTATCTGCCAACTACTATTAGCTCCTACCCCCTGGTATGTGGAATTCAGAGGCTATCTGCCAACTACTATTAGCTCCTACCCCCTGGTATGTGGAATTCAGAGGCTACCTGCCAACTACGCACTGTTACCATCATCAGCAGAGTGCTACATCACACACAGGAACCCCATCCTTCTTCCAGGACTGGATGAACTGACTGTTGTCATTCCTTTCTACCCATCCCCACTTGGCTCCTCCAATGTCCAAGTTGTTAAATGACCTTAGGATGCCTGGATCACAGTTAGGACTCCATCCATGTATGCCATGGCGTTGGGGAATATCACATTTCTATTGCAGCAACACATGGAATAATACTATTAAAAGGGTCATTGTTTGCTTCCATTATTTAATAATATTTTCCAGCCAGAAGAGACAAAGCTAACAGTGTTCTATGATGATCAGTCCAGTCATGCAAATCCCATAGGGATAGTAAAAAGTCTTGAATGTTAAGCACTTTTTATATGACCAAAAGTGCCATAGAAGATTATTCATAGACTGAATGAAATGATGAAGGCTAGGGCAGTCCCAAAACATACTCCCAGTAACCGTATCCTGACCCCTACATCGCCATTGTTTTGTTGTAGACCTGGGGATATTTCTTAACAAAAAGATTTGCAGAAAACTCCATTAAGAAACTGCCAGACAAAATGTCCCCACTGCTGAGACATAGTTGCAAATCTCATGCCTGTGGGCATCTGTAGGACCCCATTTAGATCTTTGATCATATTTGGAATACTTTGGTCATCAGTCAGCAGATGCTTAGAGGTCAACCTGTAGCCAGTCATCTGGCATCAGAAAAACCTTTTTTCCTTCCATAGCCGAGGAGTCCTAACCAAGTAATCATGCTACCTTTCTTCTACTGGATGTCTAATATGAACTCAAGATTGAAACTGCTAGACAGGGGTCCAGAGAAGTAAATAGTGTGGGAAGAAATAGCCAGGGAATTGTTATGGCTAGGCTTGTATAGGCCCTAGGGCCGATAGCCTTGTACCAACCTATGAACCTATGAACCTGTGAAACTCTTCTTTAGTTCAACATCGTGACTGTCTGGCAGAAAACCAGCATAATCTATACTGGCAAGACGTACTGCATCTAGTCAGCACATCTAATATTCTTTGGTCCCTTCTTAACTAAACCCGGTATAGCTATTGTCAAAGGGATGAGAAGCCTAGCCATCTCCTCTCCATGAAATCTCTTGTGGATCCATCATGGGATCTTTTCACTTAAATTCCTTCCGGTGAGTATGGTAATTTCAATCATACAAGTAATGCACTGTCTTGAGTCAGGCTGCTACATGGCGGCACTTCAGATTTGGCAATGTCAAGACCTTCTTTCATTACTGAAGCTAATAGTTTTGTACTGTTTACCGTAGGTCTAAAATGTGGTCCAAATAAACTCAGAATATCCTAGTGTTCATCTTCTGCATTTGTTGTTGTGGAAGTAAAGTGGAAAGAAGTTGTGGTGTATATAGTTAAAATGGTAATGCAATGACAGAGGCCATTTGTAGTCTCTGAGGCCAGACATTTGGAGTGACAGTCCTACATAGATACAAATATTTTAAGCAAAATAATGCCCTTCTAGCCTGGCAATATACCAGAACAGTTGTTCCCATAGTAAGTGTCTAGGCTGTTCTTAAAAATATCTAACTAGTAATTGCTTTAATGTAATTTGGTAGTCTGTTCCATGCATTGGCTACTCTTTCAGAGAACCAATTAGTACATTTCTCATTCCTACAGAATCTTCTACACAGGTTATCTGATGATTCTCTAGTACTTTTTGATAACCCCAAACATTCCCAGAGGTAGTTGTCTCTAAATGCCTTATATACCTGAGTAAGGTCTCCTCTTAAATATCTATATGAGACACTGTACAAATTCAGATATTTCAGTTTTTCGTAATAACTTAAATGTTCACATCCATGAATACCCTTTATATATTTCCACTGAAGTCTTTCCAGTTTACTCATGCTTGTTTTCTTATAAAGTTTCCATATTGTTATTACATACTCAGGTTTGGGTCTAATATAACTAACAAAGAATGACTTCATAATTTCTAATTTCCTGGACTTTATAAATCTTATTATACAATCTATATTTCTATAACTATCATTAACCAGTTGGTTGATATGATTAGAAAAACTCAAAGCTGGATCTATCTGTATACTCAGGCCCTTAACTGAACCTTCAGTTTCAATCACTGTGTGCTGTATTAAGTAATCACCTTTTAATTTACATCTCCCAAATCTCATATGTTTCGTTTTTGATGTATTTATCAGCATATTATTCTCCTGTGTCCAAATTGTCAAGTTCTTTTTGAGACATGTCCTATCTGTAACACGTGTAATCATTTTTCTCATTTTCAATTCATCTGCATACAGACTGTAGAATACCTCAGATGAAAAAGATAGATCTGAAAGATACAATCTAAACAAGTATGAGTCTAGGACAGAGCTCTGTGGGACACCCTGACTGTAACCTCGATTTCATCTGTCCAATTGCTGTATGATATGTGCCATGTCCTATTTGTAAGTCATGCAGCTATTCATCTAATCAAGAGTGCATCGATACCTAGTTGTTCTAATTTATTGATCAGTGTTCTGTGTATGACTGTATCAAATGCTGAAGTTAAAGCTATATAAATTACATCACAACACAATTTTACATTCATAGTTGAACTTATATTGTTATAGAACATCATGTTACAGGTGGTAATAACACTATTTTCAACATATGCATGCTGCTATATAGTTTCAAGTCTCAACCTTTCCAATTCTGGCAATGATTTATCCAGTATAACCTTCTTCATTATGTTTACACAACATGAAATTAAATTTATATTCTGTCTGACTCTGGGTATTTCTTACTTCCCTTGCTCTTAAAGACTAGTTTCACAGGTGCATGTCTCCATTCATGAGGAATCTCTCCATATTTATATCACCTAGTAAATAACAGAGATGATGGTATTGTAAGTTCTTGCTGAAGTGTTCTCAGGTCATTATGACTAATTCCGTCTCCTCCATGTGCTTTGTTTGGATCCAGTTTGTGTAGTTCTTTTACAATATAATCCAATTTGATTTCAGTATCTAAGGTTACCTGGATTTTGCTAGGACAATTTATCACCCCCTTTGTAAAACCAAACTGCTTTACATAAGACTTTGTAAATATATCTATAATCTTTTGTGTCTGAGAATATATTTTAGAATCTACACAGAGCTTATTAATTTCTTGATCACAGATATTTTTCATGTTTTTAAAATGGAGGCAGCACACTGAACTGTGGGTGATATATCTCTTTAGTTGTCATTTTTAAGTTATAAAATAACATTTGAATTCCACTGAAAAGAAAACTTGTCATCCAGTCTAGAGGTTAGAATAGAACTGGTGGCCAGAACTTGTGTTTTATTCTTATTAACTTTATATCCCAAACTCAGTTTGAACTCTGTTAGTGTACCTAAGTGCTTGGCCAGATGTACTTCTGAATTAACAAGTAATTAGGAAATTTTAAGTGAATAATGATAGTTTATATTCTTTAGGCAAAATACAGCCCTCCTCAATTATTTGAAGGACACCCAAAATCTGGGCAAAAGGCTCCATGTAAAAAAATAACAGCAACATGGAAAGAAAAATCTCATGCCTAGTCTTACTGGAAATACCAAAAAGGCAGAGAAATATTAGAGTTAGGCTTTATTTGGGCTATGGCATAACTAGATAGGCCTCTCCAATATTTATAACATATAATATGTATAATCTTTTGATAATCTAGCACCATTACCTGTAAAACTTTATATAATAAGAATCACATGATCGGTTGATGGTCATTTTGGTATTGTCTTGTGTTTGCCAACCCTTATTAAGTGTCAAAGTGTGGGTATAAACCTAAAAAGCATATTAGGTAGAATCCTTGTGGACAATCTGTAGTCTGCATTTACCATTGAAATAGGGCAGTATTCTGTTTGTTGGTACATTTGACTTGCATATAACTGAAATGCACATCACCCCAGAAACTGATGGAGATATTCACACATACTGCAATAATGAACAAGATTTGTATCCTGTCTTCAAAAAGGTTGGTAAAACCATATCAGAAAACCATGCTGGTTTGACGTCTTTCAGTTATTAGCCTTACATAGAGCTGCTATAAGATAATTTTTCAGGAGTGATACTATCAAGGCTGCAGCCTCCTCACCTTTTAAACTTTGTAGTTCTAAACTGGTCGGCTGTAGGCCTGTTTATGTTCATCGTAGGAAGGATTTTAGTCTTCTACAATGTACAAGGTTTGAACAAAGTACTGAGAGGATTTCTTTAGGAGACTCAAAAATTCTTCTTTTGTGAGAACCAGTTTTTATGTAACCATATAATTTTTTTTTTACTGTAGTCTATGATCAAAGTTTTAATATTTAAATTTTAAGTAGAAAGCATTTTAAGAGAGCAAACTCTTGGTACACTTAAAAAAAATCTTCTGATTCTCAATTTAGGCTATATTTATCATGTTTCCTATGTCTGTAATTGATCTAGCCCAACTTGAAGATAGTCAGGCATTCCATATACTGTTTCAGTTCTGCTGTCCTTTGCTGCATTATCATCCTGTCAGTAAGCCTTTTACTCCATCCCACAGAGAACCTTGTTCACTCATCTGATGGATATTACATTGTATAAGGTTTTAGTGCTATATCTTCTGGCTGCTTCATAAAATCAGGCTCATGGCAAAAACAGTTATGAAATCTCCAAACTCTGGGAGGAAAGCAGTTCATCATCTGGATCTAACCTACTTTTCACAACGGTCAGACAGTACAGTCAGAAATGCCTCCAACTTCTTTCTGGACTCATAAGAACTTCTCCTTCAGAGAGCAGTCTTATCTACTTAACCTGTTGTAAGAATAAAAAAAGTTTAATGTCAAGTCAGTTTGAATCACCAATAAAATTTCATATCAAAATGGATATAGAAAAACAAACAACATTAAATGCTTTTTTTCCTAATCCTACCAACGGACTTCATCTGAACTAAACTATAAAGTCAATGTGTGTGTTTAAATAATCTCACACATTTACATCACAAATACTTAATGAGACACTTACTGAAAATGAAACAATATAAAAAATCCTTAATTCTCAACATACTCGATTGAAAGAAACTTGAAACATGTGACAGATGAGATCCTGAACGCACATAGTGCCGTTGACCAACTGTATACAGTAAATGTTCATATATAAATTCATTCCAAAAATTTGTCATTTATAAAAAGTAATAAAATAAAATACACGCCATGTTTAATGAATAAACCCTAGCCATAAATATATTGACACTAATAACTTAATTTATACTAAAATACCTAAACAATATATATATATATATATATATATATATATATATATATATATATATATATATACACATACATATATTAAATTATTCAAATAAAATGCATTCTCTATAAAAATGCAACAAATGGTAAAATCTCACCAAATAAAAACATC
Organism: Protopterus annectens; assembly: GCF_019279795.1. Taxonomy (NCBI): domain Eukaryota; kingdom Metazoa; phylum Chordata; order Ceratodontiformes; family Protopteridae; genus Protopterus; species Protopterus annectens. Next base: position 952,415,752 of record NC_056732.1, read on the forward strand.
CACTGAGAAATAGCAAAAAAAAAACCCAGTATTCTGAGCTAAAACATGTACATGTGATGGTAGTAATAATAATAAGTGACTAATAAATGGATGTATTCAAAAACATGGGAATTGCAGATTAGCTGCTCTCATCTCTTAAGAACAGGGGCATTAGAAATGGTTTATGGTTAGCTTTGCAGGAGGATGTTTTTATCCTGGGAGACTGAAGGCATTTACTTTAATAGTAAGCCCACACCCACAATTGGTAGAAAATCATTTACTCTTCTTTCTTTAACCTCTTATAATATCCAACACTAATTTCTTAGGATATTTTTTTTGCCAGGAAACTCTCTGTACTCTAACCCATTCCCCCAGGCTCCAACTCTCATATCAATCCTCACATTTTCCAAATTGCAAAATATATTTTTAAAACTTACATTTTAGAATGCTTATATAATGCATTGTTCTCATTTCTGTTTGAAATGTCATAAACATATTGAAAAATTTTCCTTCAAAATATTCTCTCATTTTTCCACACATAACAGCTAGGACAGGTGGAGTATTTGGCTAGATAAAGTACCCACTTTACTCTAACAATTCCCTGACTTTAATTTAATGAAATTCTCTCCCCATTGTCGAAACACCATTTATCCCCCATGTAAATAAAGGAACACTGTTTGCAAAACCCGCACCTTTTAGTTCCTTCGTTGTAATCTTTGCTAATTCCATATTCCTGACCCCACTTATTTTCCAACACAGTTTTAGCATTCTTAGCTGTCTTAAATATAAAACATGGATTCTTACCTGCTACCTCATTCATCAGTTCATTCACCTTGAAAATATTCCAATTTCTTTTTATCTTTTATTTTCTCACTTTCCATATTATATTTCACTACTAGAGCTCTCTCCATGGGCTTTTGCTTATCATTAATTTCCAAAACATTGGCATTTGCATTAATTTTCATAGTAAGCCCACACCCACAATTGGTAGAAAATCATTTACTCTTCTTTCTTTAACCTCTTATAATATCCAACACTAATTTCTTAGGATATTTTTTATCCAAGAACATTTTCTTCAATTTTTCACTCTCAGCAGCAAAAATATTATCTTCCAAAATCATCTGGAACAACCAGATGTAATGCCCCTTAACTAATCCCTTCTTTAAGCTGAAGGGATGACAATTATCAAAGTGTAAATAACTATTACTGAATGTTACTTTCCTGTATATATTGGATGTAAACCTACCAACACCCCAATAAATACTAGTATTCATGCAACTGAACTTACTTTTATCAAAACAATAAGTGAATTTAATCAAAATCTGGTGGTTATATATAAATAGTCAATAAAAATGCATACTTCATCAGCCGGTCCCGTCCATATAATAAATATATCATCAAGGTACCTAAGATATAAGCAGCAACTTTTTGACTATACAGATTTCAAAACATATTTCTTTTCCCATGCGTGCATGACCAAATTTGCATATAGTGGGGCACATGCTTCCTTGATAGTGACACCCTTAACTTGTTTAAACATTTTACTCTCAAAAAAAGTATAATTATTGCATAGAAGTATCTCTTTGTATTCCATATGTATTTTTATATTCCTGTCTGAAAGAAATTTAAGATCCAACAGAGCATCATGGAATAATTCCAACCCTTTCACCAAAGGGATACAATGAAACAGGTCCACCGCATCTACAGTTAAAAAATGGTAAGTTTCCTTCCTAGACCTTGTTTAAAATGGCCTAGAATGTCCATATAATCTAAATTTCCCAACCAGATCACATTACGCACATTGACCTGCATACCAATTGTCAATTATCAATTGTCTCCTTGAGGCTACAAGCCATTTTCTCCCAGGCTTGCAAGGGTTACCCTGACAAAGCACATAAGGAAAAAGTTACAATAGTTTTTATAAATAGGAAGACTGTGGAAGTGAAACTACTCACCAAGGAATATTAAGAAGGTTTATTTTCCTAAGAAATTGTAACTGTTTTTGAGGGGGCTTGGTCTTACTGAGTGTTGTTTTGAAAAGATGAGTTATAATTCAGTGCAGGTTGCAGGTCACCACTGTTATGATAAGGCTTTCTGCATAATTTAAGATTCCATTTAAGAAAGGTCAGGCAACACCTCTCTTTCTTGTTGAAGTACATAGTGATAAGATGCATAAGGGGCAATAACTTGATATGAGGAACACAGCTCTCATGTTTTTTCCTTCATTTGGATATGGTGGCCCTACTACGAAGGAATAACTAAACATCCTGAGTTATGTTATTTCTAAGAGAGAGATTCCGCTCTTTTACATATGCTACATGAGGCTTTTGAAGTCTAATGTACTTAAATAGCTTGTATGTCTTGACCATGTTAATGACCCAATTAACATTCCAAGACAACTGCGCAATGTTGTTACTAGGAACCATTACATGCCTACTTGTAGGGTCTTCACATGAAATGCAAGCATGTATGAGATCCCACTGGAGGGACATCCTAGAGAAGAAAAATATGGCAGTCAATTCCTCATCAGATTCTGGGAACACATTTTATAGCTTTTATAGTTCATAACTTGACTGGATAAATCATTTATGTGCTAATTATTTACCATAAACCAATGCTAATCATGTAAATAAAATAGAAAAAGAGGCTTCAGGCACATAAACAAACCAAATGTAAGCAATGCATCCATGAGACATTTTGCTCACCAAGATATACAATAAATCATTCTACTTTTAGAATGTTTAAAACAGTCATTTTTATGAACGCTGCATGAAACCCAACAATCTAACTTTGTATAAAGCAAATATCACCACCTCCTGCAAAGATAATCATAAACCATTTTAACTATGTTGGGCGTCTTAAAGGTAGTACTCTATAAAGAACTGAGTTGATCTCTAATGATGTCACCAATGCTGACCCTGAGTATACCACCAATGCACTAGCAAGTAATTTTCTCCTCCCTGCTCTTCCCTCCCTATTTCTACTTCCTATAATTCAGCCCCTACCTCCTCCAAAAATCACCACTGAACAAGTATTAAAATCAAAAACAATAGCCCCACAGGTCCTGATAACATACCAAGATGTGTTCTAATCAACATTAAACACTGCTTCACTGATTCCCTTTTAAACCTTTTCAGACTTAACCTTTTCACTGGGTATATGCCCAAAACCTCGAAAATAGACATAGTGGTATCCATACACAAGGGTGGACCTAACACTCACTCTTTGAAATACAGACCAATTAGTTTTACCAGTATCATCTGTAAAAATAATGGATTATATTATTATATAACTCATAATAATGAGATTGTCAGCCTACAGTCCCTTGACCTGAACCATTCTGGCTTTGTGAAAGATATTCCCTGCCTACTGAACCTGATAGACATCTCTGAGTGATCACAAATACCAGAAGATGCCTAGCCAAATACACCTTTAAGTACTGCCAGTGCATACCTCCCAAGTTGAGCAAGATCTGTACATGACAATCCTGATATAAATTTATGTCTACAATGTGATGAAAGGAGATACTGACAGCCCAGCTGGCTGGAATTTTCTAAATAAGTATATGTCATTGGTGAATATCAAAATGATTTATATAAGATGCTTGTGTTACAAATGTATTAGAAGCTAACGGCTGGCAGACCTTTTGGTGAGGGAACAAGCCCTTAGCACTTTGCCTGAGGACATGAGAATCTGGTTGGCAGACAGGGAATGCAATACTGCAGATAAGTTGGGGTAAAAAGGAGACCTACACCTAGCAAGCAGGGCATCACTGCACAAGAAAGGGATACCTAGTGTTGCACATGGTTATAAGGTAACCCATGGTGAGCATCCTAAACTGTCCCAACAGAGTCCACTGGTGACAGGGTAAGCCACTAGTTCAGGTACATGTCCAGGATCAAGGGTTAAATGTTTTAAATGTAACCAGTGGGGCCCTGTAGCATATAGATGTCCATAGAGGCAAGGTGGGGAATAAAAGGTAGGGGAGCAAGCAAATGGGAATTCCAGAATGTCAGCAGTAAGTTGTCTGGAGACAACAAGAGTACCAAATTACCACAAGAGATTATATCCTATCTTAGTTGATGGGAAACAGGCCACTGCTAACAGAGACATGGCCTCTGAGCTAACCATTGTGAAGCCTGCAATTGTTAAAGAGAGCACTACTTGCTTGGGTAGTCTACTCCAGTCAGAGCTTTAGGAGGGACCCCATTCCAAATACCTTTGGCTAGGGTTCACCTTGACTGGGAGGGTGGAAAAGCAAGTAGGTGTGTTTGAGGATATCCCTGCAGATGCTGTGATAGGGAATTATTTTGATAATGCAGTACCTTGTATGCATGCAGCTACATGCAGTCAGGCTTGGAGACAAGCATGTGGGTCTAATAGGCTGGTGGGACCCAGACAGACCACACACTTGAATCCAGGACTGGTGAGGTGGTTACTTCAGGGAGGGAGCTACCCTGTAGCAGTGAGACTGAAGGTGAGCCACAGCTGCTGGTAGGTACTGATGTTCCCTTGGACAGAGTGACTGCAAGGGGAGAGCTGAGTAGTAGCAGCTAGCTGACAGTGAGGCATCACTGTCAGAGGATACCAGACTTCCTGTGGAAGGGGAGCTGGGAAGAGTTACAAAGAGAAAGTTGAGACAGGTCAGCTCTCAGACCCTATATTACAAAGGTTGAGGGAGGTAGCCAGGGAGGTGCCTGATTCTCAAGGAAAAGGGGAATCTATATACTGGTACTAAAGGTTACTTTAGAGAGAGAGTGGACCCCTGAGGGAGGTCTAGAGGGTGAGAGAATACCACAGTTGGTAGTGCCCATAGCCTACCATCTGGCACTTCTAGCCATAGCCCATGGCATTCCCTTTGCAGGTCATATGGGCATAAAGCATACAAAGAGGCATATTATGCAGAACTTTTATTGGTCTGGGATTTCCAGGGATGTAACAGGGTACTGCAGGACCTATGAGTAGCCCCAAAAGGTAGGTGATGCAGGGAACAAGGTCAAAGCTCCTTTGACACCTTTGCCTGTAATTGAGGAGCTATTTCAGAGCATAGCTATGGATATTGTGGGGCCTCTGAGTACCCCAAGTTCCACAGGAAAGAATTATATCCTAGTGGTAGTAGATTATGCTACCAGATACCATGAGGCAGTGGCTCTGTCCTCCATTGAGGCAGAAAAGGTGGCAAAATGTTTGTTAGAGATTTTCAGCCGGGTCGGTTTCACAAAAGAAATACTGTCTGACAGAGGTGCCAATTTCATGTCAGACTTGCTGGCTTGTCTGTGAGAAAGCTGTGGGGTGAAGGACCTAAAGACCACTCCCTACCAGCCCCAGACTAATGGTCTTGTGGAGAGATTAAACTCTACACTAAAGAGCATGCTACAGGCATTTGCATACCAGCTTAAGAGGGAGTGGGACAAATATTTGCCCCATCTGTTGCTTGCTTACAGATAGGTCACCCATGAATCCACAGATTTTTCACCCTTTGAGTAGCTGTATGGGTATAAGGTGAGAGGACCTCTAGATTTGATTTCCAATGAGTGTGTGTGTGTGTGTGGGGGGGGGTGAGTGTGAATCCCACAAGGAGTCTGTTGTGGCATATGTCGTCAACCTCAGGACAAGGCTCAGGGAACTCATGGGTTTGGCCCAGGAGAACCTGTCAGAAGCCCAGCAGCAGAAAAAGGTCTGGTATGACACGAGTCCTCAAGCTGTGGGGCAGCAGGTTATGGTTCTCATTCCTGTCAGACACAACGAGGTGCATGCATCTTCGGAGGGACCCTTCAAAGAGGTAAGGAATGTCAGTGATGTTAACTACCTGGTAAAACTGCTAGGTAGGAGGCAGGGACACAAACTGTACCATGTTAACATGATGAAACCTTACTACGACAGGGAAGCCCTTGTGCTAAGTATTTGCAGTAGGAAGCAGGAGGAGACTGAGAGGGATCTATGGCTACAGGGAGCCAGCCAAAGTCCAAGTTACTATGGTGGAGCCTAGGGTTACAGGCATATGATATGACAGTGCAACACTGTAATGAGGTCAGCAATGCCAAGGCAGCTGGAATCTCAAGACAGGGAATGAGGTAATGTATTCCTAGATAGGCTTGTCCCTCTCAAGCAATGTTTCTCAAGGGTCAATTGAAAACTAGCTTGAGTCTTCAAGGGGGGAAGAAGTGTAATGAAAGGAGATACTGCCAGCCCAGCTAGATGGAATTTTGTAAATAATTATACATCATTGGTGAATATTGAAATGATTTATATAAGATGCTTGTGTTACAAATGTATTAGAACTGTATATCATGTATATATCAAACTGCTTGTACAGACGCTTGTGTTGAAAAGGGTATTTTCTGAGTGCTGTTTGAAATGTAGTCACATTGTGCTCTACAGGAAGAGAACAGAAATGTACATGCACTAATGTAACTGTTTAAATGTTTATATTTTAGCAGTGGAAACTGGAATAAAGGAGGTTAACTTCAGAAAAAATAACTGAAATTAAATTGCTTTATGGCTAGGCCATACAAAATGGTATATTTCAGTTTTCAATGCAGCTAGAGACACAGAATCTATGCTGAGAAGCTTTCTGTATTGTCTCAGGGTAAATTAATTACTAGTTTTGAAATGTGAAGGAATGGAATTGTTTTATGTCTTCCAGCATCTGTCAAAGATCTGAGGTCTATGTATTTTTACAGGTAGATGCTAAATGCTATCAGCTGCCATCAGTGGTTGTTTTGGGCCTGGGAACTAGAAGTCTGATGACAAAAAATGATGTTATTCTGCAAGCTAGCCTAGCAGTAATGTTTGAGATATTAATTTGAGAAGTCTCTTAGTGAGACACAGCATTCTGCATTCTGTCTTGGACCTGACAACATCTAGAAGATCCATTCACCACATCTGCCGTGTTCTAATAGTAAGTTATTAGGGAATAGTAATTCTCTTAGATAAAGTCAGAAATGTAGTAAAGCTTAGTTTAGATGGTTTTCTGAAATGCTGTTTTAAATATTTCTTGTGGTTTTGAACTCTGATGTCACTGTGAATATATATATTTAGTATTGTCTTATTCTTTTATTATTTATTATTAAATATATTTAAACATTTCGTTGTGGCTGATCTATGTAGAGATATTTAAATTTTGAGAGTATTTTTATTTGGTGACACTGTGTGGGCCACTTCTAATAGCCTTGCTGTTGGGCAAACTACCATTTGTATCAGTATTAATATCACAGAGTAAAATTGGACACCGTTTGTTAAGAGCCTTAAAGTAGCTTATAAGGGGTTCTGGTAGCAGTGATAACTACCTTATAGTCTGGGCAGAAGGGGGCATAGCTAGTAAACATGTGTCAGCCTTTCCCAGGTGTGTGTGTGTGTGTGTGTGTGTGTGTGTGTGTGTGTGTAAAACAAATCTTCAAGAGTGTGTGTGTCAGCTACTTGGGCAGGGACACGAAGCACTGGTTGGACAGAGAGAGAGTGTTGGACGAATTGGCTTGGAATCCTGGCTAGGGGCTCAACTTTATAGCTGTGTCAGTGGGGATTCTTATTAGGTATCTGGAGGAAGAGGGAGAAACCAGCCCCAGACTGACTGTGGTCTCTGTGTGCTCTTAAAGGAAATTGTACTTGATGCAGACAGCGGCATCTGGAAATACTGTCTGTGTACTTATCATCCACCCCAGTGTATGTCCCCCACTGGTGCCAGTGGTTAGGAGTGAGACTGCTTGATTACTGGTCCAGTGGTGGGTCATCACATACCCATCCAGTCATCAAGATTAGCCTTAAAGGTAGTTAAAGTAATACTTTGTTTGACCAGTGCTGGTAACATATTCCACAGGGGGGAGTATGTTGAGTTAACAACCTATTTCTCCAGTGAGTCTTGTTTATTTGCTGATCCAGATTTAGGTCCCTAATGCAGGTGTTTGTAGAGGTACTGGTTTTGGAAAGAAAGAGAAGGACACATAGGAGTGGGTCTTTCATGACTCCAAACAGTAAGACACGAGTTACCTCACAGCAGCCTGTTGGCTATTGAGTATAATGAGAATTGTGATAATCTAGTGAGATAGTTGCTTGTAAATGCTGTTAGGATAATGGATAATCTCTTTAAAAGGCTTAACATTCTAAAAATGCTTATAGTCTCTCAACTGTTTCCCTTTGCAATTTAACCTTTCCTACTCTGTGTTCTCTTCTGTGTCTCTAGGCCTATCTCTGTAAATCTCCATCTTTTACTCACTTCCATTTGAGTTTCTTTTTAAGGTAATTCAGTTTTTTAAAATGTTTAAGATGCAAAACTGTATTGCAATCCATATGAAGGGATAAACCCTAATGTAAACCTGCTACTTTATTAGAAGTGTATTAGAACTGTATAGCATTCCAATTTACAAAAATGTATAATAATTATATATGATGTTTTCTTAACATTTGCAGCTATACACACACTTAATACTGTATGATATCTGAAGTGTATAACTTAAATTGCTTACTGTGTTAATTACTCTGAGTCCAGGTCATAGCTGGAAAGGGTCTCTGGACCAGCCCAGCTACTAGTTTACCAAATAGTAAATAAATAAATACATACATACATACTTACATAGCTGAAAGATTTAAAGTGATAGACTTTCATGGGAAGATAAGGTATCTTTGGGGCCTTTCTAGTTCAGCAATATGTTTAAAATTATACATACCAATTGTATCAAGTGATGGGTCTGATAAGGGAAGAGCACAGTAGCAGGATGACTTCTTAGGTGGAAACATATAACCGAATGAGAGAGAATTGTCTGCATAAGAACCTAGGTCTCTTCTGACCATGTGTGTCTGAAGAGGTGTACCATTTAAAACATCTTTTTAACTTGAATGCTACTCTGCTGCTCTTTTTTTCATTTAACATGAGACTGTTTTCAGTACACCAGGTATGTGCATATCCCAACACTTGCTGGAGCTGTTTCTAATCGGTGGCCGAGCAGATAACAATACCCAGCTTGTTGTCATCAGCAAACTTGGTCAATCATACTTCTGGGATATTGAACTGGATGTCTGCAAAATAAATGTTAAGCAGGAGATGTGCCAGTACTTAACTATGTGGTACCCTACTAGTTACAATTTTACATTCAGAGATGGTACCAGCAACTTACACAAAATAAGATCTGTGGGGTAGCCAATTTGGAATCCAGCAGTTAGCATAGGGTTTTCCATTACATTTGTCTATTTTTTTTAGCAATATCAAAATAAGGTGCAGTTTCATAAGCCTTGACCAGCTTGAGATAAGTAGTGTGTACCAAAAGACCAATGTCCACAGCCTCTGTACCCTTTTCAAAGAAGCTTAATTGATTCAGAAGAGAAGACCTGCCCTTCACAAAACTAGAATGATAGGGATCTGGATACATTACGTTGCCTGTGTCTGCATAAATGAGTTCTGCTATGGTAAATTCCTTGGCCTTACATATAAGGCTGGTGATGGTGACGGGCCTATAATTGCCTTTATTCTGTCGAGGGGGCCACCCTTGTAAAGGGGAGTTACACTGGCTGTTTTCAAGGCATCCGGCACAAACCCTATGGATAAGCTGAGGTTGAAAAGTTTAAGCAGAGGCTCAGATATTACACACTTGGCACTGATGAGAATGCAACCTGGTATGTTGTCTGGTCCCATGGAAATATTATTTTTTGTCTTTGACAGGGATTATAAAACTTTTTTTGAAAGTGATTTCAGCGTAAACAAACTCATCAGGGATACTGGAAACAAAGTGGGTAGGTGAGGTAAAGTTAGTGCTAAATTTTTCTGCTACGATATTGGCTATATCCGTGAGATTAGAATACTTAATATCATCTCAGTGCATTGTTGATCGTTGTTCCTTAATTTCTTGACATAACTGAAGAATGATTTGCAGTTTCATTTGTCGTCTTTAGCAACCTCATTCTCTTACTCTGCCTTAAATTTTCAAATAGTAATCTTTAAGGTCCTTGCTGGCATATTCAGTGTGGTGCCAAGATAGGGTCTTGAGGATATTATAGCAATAACCCACGCCTGGGTGTGGGTAATGCGGATTTAACCACGGTTGGCGTTGTTTGGTCCCGAGGCGGCCGAGGGACCAAACAAAGACACCCGTGGTTAAAACCTGCATTACCCACACCCAGAAGTGGTTATTATATCTAATGACATTATTTAAGAAAAGAAATAATTACTTTTCTTAAATAATGGCATTGTATAATGCCTCTTTGCTGCCCTTCCGCAGCTGTCTGGTATTCCGCGGCAGTTCTGATGTACTGCGCATGCCTCGCAGTACATCAGAGCTGTGGGCAAAAGCAACGGAGAACGCAAGATCTCTGTTGCTTTTTACTGTTTCGCTATGTTAAATGGGTTTAACATAGCGAGACAGCTTTAAAATAAGCAACGGAGATCTCCGTTACTTATTTTAAAGCTGTCTCGCTATGTTAAACCCATTTAATATAGCGAGACAGGTTTAAAAAAAAAAGCAACGGAGATCGCAAGATCTCCGTTGCTTTTTACTCACTGTGTCGCTATGTTAAAGGAGTTTAACATAGCGAGACAGCTTTAAAAAAAGCAACGGAGATCTGCGTTGCTTTTTTTAAACCTGTGTTGCTATGTTAAACTCTTTTAACATAGCGAGACAGTGTTTTATACCAACGGAAAAAGTCCGGGCGACCGGACCTTTTTCCGTTAGTATATTGAGGGATTTACAACGGGCACGCTGGTTGGGCTGGCCAATCAGCGTGCACGTTTTAGAGGAAGAATTGTATAATTTATAACTTTTCATTATTTTCAGTCTTTTGTTATACAGTTTATTAATATGGGATTTCTGCCAGAGTGGTTTGTTCTTGAATTTACCATTATATTTAAGGCCAACAGGTACTGACTTATCTAGTTCTTCTACAAACTGAAGTAGGTTTGTCCTGGTGAAGTCCCTAAAGATGGTTTCATTTGATGGCAGGATGGTGCCACTAGGCCTGATAGAGAAGATGACTGACTTGTGGTTAGATTTGGTAGGTATGATGAGATGTGGTGTTGAGTACAGCCAACGGTTAGGTTGGTAAGTACCAGGTCAAGGATATTAGTGTCTCTAATGGGTAGTTTGACACATTTCTCTTGTGTATTGGCATCAACAGGGTCCAGGAAAAACTGAGTGTATCCATGTTTAAAGGTGTAAGTGTGCTAGTTAATTATTGGGTAATTGAAATCCCCAAGCAAGAAAAATACTTCGAGATATTTAATCACTCAGTAATATTCAGACCACAGAATGTCTAGAAATACCTTTGGGATAGCAGAATACCCTTGCACTATCCACATAAATGATACCCCTTCAAAAGCAACACCATCATTAGAAACCTGAACACATTTATTAACAATGAGCCCTTTTTTTCCTCCCCACACAGACCCTTGTGCAATAGCTGTGCTACTAGTACTCATTTGACTCATTTGTTGAATGGGGATGGGGACAGACATTCTTGGACTAGGCAGGTGCCCTATGGCCTTTCATTCCTGTCTGGGAATTTTTATCAGCCCCATTCTACAAATGTGAGAGTGGGGTGGTAGGGAGTGGGCCAAATTGGGGATGGGTGCAGGGGGTCTTGCCCCCTGCAAAAAAAGAAGTTTTAAGGAGATGAAGAGCAAGCATTGATATTCGCTTTTCTCCTGTGTGTTTGGTCTTTTTTTCCAACATGTCGGCACTTGGTATTTTGTGTGCCGACACTTCAATAGGGAGCCCTGCTATAGGCCTATGAACCTATTATTCAGAACTCTACTTTCCAACATAGCATACTATAATACAACTATTTTTCCATTATGGAGACAAATATACTCATCACACTTTAAACCGGTGTTTCCCAGGGAACTAGACTTTACAATATCCCTATTTTGGAAGCTCCCATGCCTAATAAATCTCAGTTCACACTGTTGTCTGATCATTATCAATTCCTCATTCTCACATCAGCAATCCCACCCTAGCAGCAAACACCTGAACTACCTCCAGATGTGCTTTCCATTTCCCACTATCTTACTTCTCTGATTTACTTGGTGGCTGAATAAATTCAGAGCTGTGAACATTTCTGGAGAAGAGAACATGGCTAATTAGCATTAGCCACTTTTCTTGACTGCCACAGTAACATATGATTTCACCTATGAGACCACTGTACATGCTGAGGCCCCCTCAGTGGGAAGATCTCAGTGGTAGAGCAGTCTGTGAATCTGAAAGCCTTATCAAGATGCAGAAATCTTCCATACTAAGGCTTCCACATCTCTCTAAGCCTTTCTGAATCCTTGGAATGGTGCTGCAACATAATATGCTTTCTCCATTTCTTTTATTACCTACTTGATGGAATTTAGTCACCATTTTCTACTTCTTGGTAAAAATAACTAAAAAGAGGTTGCATCTGTTATTTGTGTCATTAATGCCCTTTGCTTTACCTTCTGCAGTCATCAAATGCAGATGTAGCTGCTTGACCTGCTGCCTCATTTCCATTGATTTGTTTTCTAATGCTGAGGCAGAGCCATTCTGACTCAGCAGACACTGTTCTGTTTGTTCAGGGTATTAACTCCTTCATGGCATTTGTTTGCATTTGTCCACAACTACTACCTTTCTTTGCACTTAGTCAGCCTTCCCAAATCTTCTGCTAGATCTTTCTTCTCCATCCTGCACTGCTGCACCTATCCTTGTGTTATCAGCAAACAGGTCAGTTGTGCTCTGTGGTCCCTCAGATATGTCTGAAACAAGCACACTGAAGAGTACTGGACCCAGGAGAAAGCACTGTGGTACTCTACTAGCAGCTTCCCTAATTCCTCTCACCACAATGCTCTGTGTCCAACCATTTAACCATGCAGTTATACAGTTCCTTAGTCTTGGTCCTGCCCTAACTCTTTCAGTTCTCCTATCAGCTTCTTGTGTGGGACAGAATTAGACAGCTTACTGAAGTCCAGGTAGACTACATATAATGGTGCTCCACCATTAACTTCACCTATAACCCAGTCATAAAACTGAATAATTTTTGTAATTACCAAAATGAATTAGGTTTAACCTAATGCCCCTTCAGGCTGGAAACCCATCTAGGTTGCTGTCCTAGATACTGTTGTCTTCTAGAAATGATGCAAGCATTCCTTCAGGATTTTTTCCATAATTTTCTCTGCCACTGTTATGAAGTTTTAGGCCAGTACTTTCTTGGATTTTTTTTTCTGCTGCCCCTCCCCCATTTTACAAGGATACCACAGTTGGTGTCTTTTAGCCCTCCGGCACTTTGGTTGTAGACAGTGATTTGTTAAAGACCTTCATCAGGGGATCTGACAATACACTGTCCAGATTTCTGAGATCATTGTTGGCTGTCCATTTGGTGATTGTGCTTTATTTTTTGTAAGTGCAGCCAACTAGATCTGGATTCCCTTTCTGACTATCCTAGTCTTTCCACTGTTCTTGCCATTCTGTTCTACCTCTCTCCCAGTGTTGCACACTCCCCTTCCTTTTCTTTGTGTATCCATTCTTCTCTGGTCTCACCATCATATTTGCTAGGCCTGATCAGTTATCTGTCAATTTGTTCATTCTTTCTGAAGTGGACATTAAAAACCCTTGTTTCTTTTCCTGATCCCTTCTGCTAGCTCCTTTTCAGCTTTAGCCTTTACTGCCCTTATTGTTAGCCTCCTTATATTCAACTTCTTTAACTACCCCACATCTTGTTGGCCCTGTATTTTCCTAATTGCTGACATCACATTTATGTGTAGCCACATTGAATTTTTCTCTTGTTTGCCTTTCGCCACTTTCTATACCCTTGTTTTGATCTGTATAATCTCTCCCTGAATCATTAACATAGTTAACATAATTTGTTTGAAATCTCGTTTTGCTCCCAGTCTTCTGACTTATACTTGGTAAACTCCTCCAACAAAGCATAGCTTGCTATTCTAAAATCTGACAGCATTGTTTTTGTTTTATCTTTTTTTTTTACCCTAGCCCTCAACAGTAAATTACATTGTTGCATGATCATTTACCTTAGCTTCTTAAAACACAAGGTAGGATGAAGTCTTCAGAGCTGGGTGCTGCTTTAAAATTCTTTATCATCAGTAACAAAGTTAAACACTTTTGTCCACAGACTATCAGGACTTCTTCAGAACAAATGATATACACCCTATTTATATCTCTCATGATCGGCTCCAATTTACAATTTGGGCAGCCAATTAAAAAATGCATATCCTTAAGAAAAAACTACAGCCCTTAAAGTTAACCATTAAAAAATATTTTAAAATTTACAGTGCTCATTAAATACATGAATAGAAATCAACACACACCAAAGAATATATAAAAACAAACAGTTCAAACAACTAAAAACAGCCATAGCACAAAGTAACATGAACCACAAATGCCTGACCCAAGTCAATAACTAGTTTTCCACTTAAAAAATCCATTCTTTTGTACAATCTATGAGAATGCATCCATAAATGCATGGAAAAAAATACATGAAAACAATTTTTTATTTTTATCGTTATTATTTATACTTGGAAAATTGATAAAGAATGCCCCCCCCCCCCAATTTTCCAAGTCACTTATAAAAAGTGACAAACTTTTATCTTTAACATGCTGGAAATAGAAACATTCTCATTCAGCCCCAGAGGTTGAATGGAATTAGTTTTCAGCTGCCATTTCAACTTAAGGAACTCAAGGTAGTCATCAATGGGCCCCCCCCCCGATGTCCTAGTTTCACCTGACTGATCACACAAAATTTAAACAGGTGCATAGGGTACATTTTAATGTGTCTCACCAAGGCATTATGCTCTTAATATTGTAATAATGTTTGTAGACCCTTTGTCTAATAGTTCTTTTGGTTTTCCTGATATTAAATGTGGGACATGAATTACATAATGCCAGGTAGACCACCTATTTACTACTACATAAGAATCTTCGATTAAGGTAGATCTCAACAAACCCAATGACTGAAACTTCAAACATATATTTACATAAATTACAATTCCCACATTTGGCCATCTTTCCTACCTGTCTGGTTGTCCCTACCCTTTCTAAAATCATCTTAAAACTAGGAGCCTTTTTATATACCACAACTGGTTTCGACCCAACTATATCTAGATGTTCACTATTCATATGGAAAATAGTCCATTTCCTCTCCACAATTTCCTTAAGGCCTTCAAACTGCCCTGTATAGGTCAATATCAAACCATGATTAAAACGTTCCCCTCTAGTTACCTGAGTTCTTGTTTCCTGCCCTTCATTAAAGTTAGGCCTATAAACTTTTCCTAATAAGGGGGAAAAATGACCCATCCTCCTTTTATTGAACACTTCACTAAATATGTTGTTCAAAAATGTAAATGGGTAACCTCTCCTGGAAACATGTCCTTTAGATTTGACATCTCTACTTGAAATTCATTGTCATCTGAAACCATATGGGCTTATCTGACGCCTTGTCCCTTAACTAAAGATTTCTTTTGGTGTAAAGGGTGCATGTTGTCAAAGTGAAGGAAAGAGTTAGAATAACTATGTTTACGATATATTGTGGAATCCAATCCTTTCTTGTCAAAATTCTTCCTAAGGGAGATGTCTAAAAAGTGTACCGAAGCACCCTGAATGTCCATAGTGAAAGCTAGAAAATTAGTTGTAGAATGTAAATATTCAAAAAAATCGATGCAGTCTCAGCTCGTTGTCATTCCAAAACAATATCCTATAATCTAAAAAGTGTCCATAGAAAAGCTAGGAGTCATTCAATTCTGAATTAAGGACATCATTTGTTTCCCAATAAAAGAACACAGCATTAGCAAACATGGCGGCGCATGCTGCCCCCCCATGGCTACCCCAGTTTTCTGTCTAAAAATTTGACCCTCAAATGTTAAATAATTGTTCTCCAGCACTATTTCCATGAACTATCTTAAACATTCTAATCCCTTGGGACTAATATACGTCTTAAGTCTTACGTATTCGTAAAACCATTCAACACCAATCTCGTGCGGAATTACTGAAAATAAATCATGTATGTCGATGGTGACAAAAATGATCCCTTCTCCAAAGAGGTTGTCTGTTACTCTCCCTAAAAAATCCCAGGAATCCTTAAGCAAGACGGAGTTAACACCCGATAAAGTTTTAGTGTAAAAGTCAATATATTTGGCTATACAAAAAGTTTTAGATGCTTTAGCATCAACAATCAGACGAAGGGGGGGAGTGGGCTATTAAACACTTATGTACTTTGGGAATCCCAAAAATAACAGGGATTTTTGAGTTTACCTTTTGCACAAAGTTATATTCTTCAACCGTAATCTGGTCATTGAAAAACATTTCTTCCAATATTAAATCAATTTTCTGATATGCAATGTTAAGTTTATTAATGGACGCCTCTTCATAGGTATCAGAATAAAGCAAGCTAAACATTTTATTGATATAATAATTTTTATCCATAACAAGACCACCCCCCTTATCGGGTTTCATAACCCTCACCTGTTTGTTGTCCGATATAGCGTTAAGCAATACTTTCTCTTGTTCACTTAAATTACACTCAATAGAACTTACCCAGGATTGTTTAAAAAAACTCCTAAGTTTAAATTCACATAGCTTCTCATACAGTAAAACAGTAGGGTGCAGAGGCGGATTGAATGTGCTGGGTCTTTTTATGTTGGAATTACATAGAATATTCACTTCAGGCTGTTTGTTATCTTTAAAATAAAGTGAAAGATTAATTTTACGTGTAAACAATTTCAATTGTAACAAAACCTACAAAAGTAAAATCCCTCTCAAAGAGGTTGGCCCATGTAGAATCTACATCCACCCCACTATAATTAAAGATCTTATAATCAACATGGTCATTGTTAATGATCACATACCCATTTAGTTCCATCTTCTGTTGAAACTCCCCCTGTCTCCCCCATTCACTCTTTTTCCACCCTCAGCCTCCCTCTCCCCTTGAAGTGGCGGGCTGGTTGTTCCCAATAATTGGTTACTGGAGGCTGTATCATGGTGTTCTGTTCCCTCTCCCTCAGTCTCTGAGATTGCCTTAAAGGGAGGTACTCTAAAGGGATATGTTGTTCATTTGAATTCGTACTTGCAACATTAGGCCTTGCCCTGGTTATATTGTCACTTGTTTGAGTATCACTAACTTCAGCACTTACAGTCCCATTGCCAGTACTAGGGGTGAGGGATAGGCAATACCCTTTTCATATTCTAGCATGTCTCTTTGTAGTTTTTTAGCTTTTTTATTTTTTAATTCATTTATGTCAGCTTCAATACCCCTAAGGATTGCATTAAATTCACCCTGACTAGACTCAAATAATAAATCATTATGAATGCTGTCATTAACTACTTGTATATTTTCTAGCAACAAGTTCATTTATTTCTCGTTGTCTTTGATTAAAATTTCTAACAGCTCTCATCCATGTCTGTTAAATAAAGACATCAATTCTTTATGTAAATAAGAGTCTTTTGCCAGTCCTGTAGGGTATTTCCACATATGGAGGCCCTTTAGTATCCTTTCGACACGCAAGCATTCTCTCAGATAACTCATTTCAAGCTGCAGTTTCCTGTATTTAAAAACTAGGTCACCAAAAGTTTTCAATTGCTGTTCCAGATTTCCATAATCAACAGGTCGATTAACCGCCTCACCAGACCATGTAAAACCCCTCTGGAGCCATTCCTGCTTCTCTAATCCATTACTAAAGTCACAATTCCTCATTGGAGCATTTGTATTCCACTCAGAGAGGCCAGGTCTAGTAGATGAACTATTTTCCATGTCAGTACACTCCTGG
Organism: Protopterus annectens; assembly: GCF_019279795.1. Classification (NCBI taxonomy): domain Eukaryota; kingdom Metazoa; phylum Chordata; order Ceratodontiformes; family Protopteridae; genus Protopterus; species Protopterus annectens. The sequence continues at coordinate 952,433,441 of NC_056732.1, forward strand.
CATGTTCTCTGGGCAGGTGTAATACCGGAAACACCGGAACTCACAATAGACTGGCTCAAAGCTTTATCAGTGTTAGGATCGTCATTGAATCTGGTGCTTGAAGCTGGAAGACCAGCTTAAAGTCTCTTTGTTAGCTGGTTAATTAAACAAGTAAGGTTTCCAACACTTGCTGCAAAAGTGTCTTGCAGCTCAGTAATTTAGTTAAAGTGATTTCGACTCCAGCTTCACCTTCCATAACTCATAAAAGTCAGGAACCACAAAACAAGTAACTCAAAACACAAGGAAGGTTGAAGTCTTCAGAGCCAAGTGCGACTTTAAAATGATTTATTATAAGTAACAATGTTAAGCGCTTTCGTCCACAAAATATCAGGACTTCTTCAGAACAAATGACACAAATGAAATGCTCCCTATTTATATAGGTTCATAGGTTCATATCCCTCACGATCAGCTCCAATTTACAATTGCATATCCTTAAGAAAAAAATTCAGCCCTTAAAGTTAACCATTAAAAATATTTTAAAATTTACAGTGCTCTGGAACAAGAGATAAAAACTTAGAATCAAAGCATAACCAGTGACTTATTGTTCCAAGTTGAAATAAATAATTACAATAAAATATTTAGTGATATGGACAAGTTCATTTCAATAAATATTAAGAGGAAAGAAAAACTTCGAAGAGACAGAAATGACTATTTAAATCACAGGGCCTACCCTATACCCCCTCCCAGTTAATGACAGTGTTAACAATGTAAATACTAGTTCTACTGTCAATGAGGTGAATACCAATGAAGTAGGACAGGCAGATAATGAATATGTTTTTGAATAACCACCCCTGAGGCGCTCAGAATGCCTGTTGAACCAGAGACAACAGCAGGGCCAACAACAAGGCTCCCACTGGGGAGGGCAACAAGGAATACCTTACAGGGAGAGACAATGGTCAAGGGGGAGAGGGAGAGGGAAAGCTCAGTATTAACTGAGTTACCAGTTAACTTGGATATTACAGAAAATAGCACTGTTTCTTCACAAATGATATGTGACACTGAAATGACTGAAATGGAAATTATTAATGCTCTGGACAGTAATGATTCTGTTGAATTCCAAAATATATCGATTACTGATTTTGTTGAAGCTGATACATGTGTTTTACAAGCTGATATTTTTTATGTTTATGTGGGTGACATGAATGTACAGGCACAAGCAGAAACAGCATTTAATGATGCCGGTTTAATACCTAGTGCAAGCTTAGAAGTGAACTTAACAGGTATCAGTACTGATTTTGTTGAAGCTGATGGATGTGTTTTACAAGCGGATGCTTTTTATGCTTATGAAGGTGATAATATGAATGTGCAAGCACAGGCAGAAACAGCATTTAATGATGCCGGTTTAATACCTAGTGCAAGCTTAGAAGTGAACTTAACAGGTATCAGTACAGGTGCTATTTACAATTTAACAGACTTTACTTTGAAAATGAATATGTTCATGTTTTAAGGAAAGGCTTTAGTTTTGTTCCTGAATTCAAGGTAGACATAGCAAAATTGTTAATTGATCTTAAACTGTTCACAAGACAGTTGAATTTAAGACTGTATTTTTATGACAGAAACAATGTGGTTGATAATAGCTAAAACAGCCTTAAACGCAAAAGTACTTTTATACCTCCTAGCAACCCCCTAATCAATATTTTTGAGAGGTTGGTAGAAAATGATTTTAGAAAAACATTAAAAATGGACAAATCAAATTTTAGTAATTTAGCAAAGGAAGAGAGACTGTGCCTGAATGATTTAGCCAGAAATAAAGAATACAGAGTGATGAAGCCGGACAAGGGTGGGGGGTTAGTACTAATGAAACAGTTTGACTATGTTTGCAAAATGCATGAGCTTCTAAATAATGAAGAGACCTATGAAAGGGCAACAATAAATGATATTAATAGGGCTTATACGAAAATAGACATGATGTTGTGAGACCTATGAAAAGGCAAAAATAAATGATATTAATAGGGCATATATGAAAATAGACATGATGTTGTGAGACCTATGAAAAGGCAAAAATAAATGAGATTAATAGGGCATATATGAAAATAGACATGATGTTGTGAGACCTATGAAAAGGCAAAAATAAATGAGATTAATAGGGCATATATGAAAATAGACATGATGTTGTGAGACCTATGAAAAGGCAAAAATAAATGAGATTAATAGGGCATATATGAAAATAGACATGATGTTGTGAGACTTATGAAAAGGCTAAAATAAATGAGATTAATAGGGCATATATGAAAATAGACATGATGTTGTGAGACCTATGAAAAGGCAACAATAAATGAGATTAATAGGGCGTATATGAAAATAGACATGATGTTGTGAGACCTATGAAAAGGCAACAATAAATGATATTAATAGGGCATATATGAAAAGACATGATGTTGTGAGACCTATGAAAAGGCAACAATAAATGATATTAATAGGGCATATATGAAAATAGACATGATGTTGTGAGACCTATGAAAGGGCAACAATAAATGATATTAATAGGGCATATACGAAAATAGACATGATGTTGTGAGACATATGAAAGGACAATAAATGATATTAATAGGGCTTATACGAAAATAGACATGATGTTGTGAGACCTATGAAAAGGAAACAATAAATGATATTAATAGGGCATATATGAAAATAGACATGATGTTGTGAGACCTACGAAAAGGCAAAAATAAATGATATTAATAGGGCATATATGAAAATAGACATGATGTTGTGAGACCTATGAAAAGGCAAAAATAAATGAGATTAATAGGGCATACATGAAAATAGACATGATGTTGTGAGACCTATGAAAAGGCAAAAATAAATGAGATTAATAGGGCATATATTAAAATAGACATGATGTTGTGAGACCTATGAAAAGGCAACAATAAATGAGATTAATAGGGCATATATGAAAATAGACATGATGTTGTGAGACCTATGAAAAGGCAACAATAAATGAGATTAATAGGGCATATATGAAAATAGACATGGTGTTGTGAGACCTATGAAAAGGCAACAATAAATGAGATTAATAGGGCATATATGAAAATAGACATGATGTTGTGAGACCTATGAAAAGGCAACAATAAATGAGATTAATAGGGCATATATGAAAATAGACATGATGTTGTGAGACCTATGAAAAGGCAACAATAAATGAGATGAATAGGGCATATATGAAAATAGACATGATGTTGTGAGACCTATGAAAAGGCAACAATAAATTATATTAATAGGGCATATATGAAAATAGACATGATGTTGTGAGACCTATGAAAAGGCAACAATAAATGAGATTAATAGGGCATATATGAAAATAGACATGGTGTTGTGAGACCTATGAAAAGGCAACAATAAATTAGATTAATAGGGCATATATGAAAATAGACATGATGTTGTGAGACCTATGAAAAGGCAACAATAAATGAGATTAATAGGGCATATATGAAAATAGACATGATGTTGTGAGACCTATGAAAAGGCAACAATAAATGAGATGAATAGGGCATATATGAAAATAGACATGATGTTGTGAGACCTATGAAAAGGCAACAATAAATTATATTAATAGGGTATATATGAAAATAGACATGATGTTGTGAGACCTATGAAAAGGCAACAATAAATTATATTAATAGGGCATATATGAAAATAGACATGATGTTGTGAGACCTATGAAAAGGCAACAATAAATGATATTAATAGGGCATATATGAAAATAGACATGATAAAAAACAGTCTTCCTTTAAATACTTGAATGCTCAAATGTTTTCTTAATTAAATAAGTAGTCAATTGATTAATTTAAGACAACTGTTTATTGGCTGAGCCTCCCTATAAATCTGCAGCTATTTTTCACATTAAATTGTCTGATGAAGCGTATGGTAGCATACGCGAAAGCGCTTACCTTCTGTCTGTTTCTATCAATAAAAAGTAAGATTTTTTAACGTGGAGAGTCGGAAGTTTCTTGTTTTATATTTATCCTTCGATTTTAACTACTGACTCCTTGGCAGCTAGAGATCCGTTCCTGTTTTTTATCTCTTTGTTATTTTCGGACCTCTACTGCACACGTTCCTGGTAAACATGGATCTTGAGTTGGATTATAATCCGGAACCGAGGCGATTGACTAATGAGCAACAATGGACAGCTATAACTTCTTGTAAGTCGAACCCTTTATTGGCTCTGGATCTGAATGTACCTGTTCCGAGTACAACAGATACTGACATTCCTAATATAGAACTTTTCAACTCTAGTATGAAAATACTAGAAAATGATTTGTACAAACTGCAAAGAATGATATGGCAGCGTAAGCATTTAGAGGCATGTCTTCATTACAAATTGATACCAAGAGGGATGCGTATACTGGTTATGCCAACGTATGGTGATACGCATCCGTTGCTTTTGAAAAAATGGCAAGATATTAACATTGAAGCTAGCCACAAACACATGCAACTTCTTATTGACTATTTCGAGCCGCTTGAGGCTGAACTAATTTCTAAAGTCAATGATTTTAATACAGACCTACGAAAAAATTTCTGCAATTCTTTTTGCACACGGAAACTTGACAATATGTATAGTCAGGTAAACACATATGCTATGAAGCTCCAACAAATTAAATCAAGGAAGCTTCAACGTGACTTTAAGGATTTCTCCACCGGCAATGTGTTTGTTTGGCCGAGGAGGTTGAACAATCAGTTCTCAGGGGAGAACACTGGTTCGAACTCAGCGCCTTTGGATCGCACACTCACAGCACCTGCTGCCATTGGTTTAACAACAGCTGAGCTTGGCGCTGTCACTGATACGTCACACGACTCCTTTACCACACCGCCTGAGACATTTGCTTCAGTTACTAGTGCCTCTCTTGCTTCGACACCACTCCCGAATCAAGAAGCCAATAACGCAGCCACAGTCTCAAGAAATTCTACGGGAGCTATTAGTAAAAGGCGTAATGATGATAACACCCCTTTTTTACCCCTGCCCATAAGGAAACCAACATATGCGAAAGGAAGAAGAAACAGCTGGGAGAGCAGAAAAAGAAAGCTATCCGGAGAGATGAATGCCTATCAACCAAGAAGGCAAAGGCAGTAAGCACACTCTACTTTAATCTATCGGACTATTCTTTAAATGATAGTGACATTGAATTGCTCAATAATGGTCTTTCTTTTGTCCCTTCACGAGGAAGTACATTATCTGATATATTAATTGACTTACGCTTTTTTGCACGTGCAGTTAGTCTGAAATTGTTTTTCAATAAAGACATGAACACTGCTACGCATAATGCTGTTAGCACTCCCGCATATAAGAAGAAAAGTTCTTTTACACCAGCTATGCCAGCTCATATAGATTCCTTTGTCAAATTATGTGAAACAGACTTTTATAGTTATTTTTATAATGGTACAAGAAAATGTGCGTTTTTTAACATGTCAAGCAATAACATGAATTCGCTACGAAATCTGTGCAATGATTATACACTAACTTTCAGGCCAGTTGATAAAGGGGGAGGCTTAGCCATTTTTAATACAACTGATTACAATGTTTTAATGAGTAATATGTTGGAAGCTGATAATACATATCTTTTAATTGATCAAACTAAATTCAATTCTATTATTAAAATAGTTAAAGATGATATGTATGATATGTTAATGTGTACCCAGATATCGAACACTTTATATGACTTTTTTTCTATTGAGCACCCGGTAGTACCTATAATCAAAGGACTACCAAAAATGCATAAGGAGACCTTACCACCACCAATGAGGCCGATAGTGTCTGGTGCAAAATGGGTCACTGAAAACGTATCAATCTTCCTAGAAAAAACGTTAAGACCCCTAGTAGAAGCCATCCCTACGATTCTTAAAGACACGTACCAGCTTATAAATTATTTACAGTCTTTGGACTTTGAGTTTAGACAGGATAAACATCTTCTAATCACAATGGATGTGCAGAGTTTATTTACTTCAATCCCTAACGATGTTGGGATTGAAGCCATACGTGATTTACTACAACATAGCCAAAATTTAAAAGGGAACACTGCCATTTTGGTGTGTCAACTATTAGACATGGTGTTAAGCAATAATGTGTTTGCATTTGGGGGTAAGCTCTACCTACAGACCTGTGGCGTTGCCATGGGGACCCCCTGTGCAAACACATATGCAAATTTAGTTGTACACCACTGGGAGTTGCATAATGTCTTTACACATTCTTTATTTTATAAAATTTTGTTATATAAGCGTTTTGTTGATGATATTTTAATTGTTTGGGATGGCTCGGTAGAGGAATTTTATAATTTTAAAAATTACTTAGAAACCACCACCACGTTTCTCAGATTCTCAGCTGAAACCTCTTACTCATCAGTTAATTTTTTGGATGTCAGCATAAATATTAGAAGAGGGAGATTAGTATCCACATTGTTTAAGAAAAAATGTTGGAGGAACACCATTTTGAAATACGATAGTATGCATCCTCGTCACACTTTTAAAGGTATTTTGAAAAGTCAATTTGTTAGACTAAGTAAAATATGTACTGACAAGGATGATTTAAATAGAGAAGCTGACAAAATGGTGAATATGTTCTTAGAAAGAGGTTATAACCATGACCTAGTAATGGAAGTCAGAAACAATGTTTTGCCTTTAGAATCTCTGACTTCACATGATTCTAGAATTGATCGCCAGGCAGTTCATTTCACGAATACAGTTTATAACTATAATTATACTGATAGAGTATCTTTTATTACGACATATACCAATGACTTCATGAATATTAAGAAAATATTAACCAACAATTGGAAGGTTTTAACGCTGGATGAACCTACTAAGAAAATAATAGGTAACACTCCTCATATAGTTTACAGGAGTAATAAAAATTTAAAATCTTTACTATGTGACAGAAAGCCAAAATTATCACACAATATGTTAAGCACTAATGATTCTTTTGGAACCTATCCATGTCACAATTGCAATTACTGCAAGTTTATAACTAAAAGTCAAGAATTTGTACATCCAGAACTTGATTTTACGTTTATACCTAGATTTAGAGCCACCTGCAACACCTCTGGATTAATTTATCTAGCCACATGCGAATGCTGTAATGTATTCTATATAGGCCTTACCAAAAGGAAACTTAAGAATAGAATATATAACCATCAATATGATATAAAAAAGAAAAATGATTTAAATGCTTTGGCCAAGCATGTGATATCTAATCCATCGCATTTCTTTGTATTCAGGGTACTGCAAATTGTAGAGGCCACAGATAGAGGTGGTGACTATATAAATCAGATCGAGTTAAATGAACTAAAATGGATACTTAAACTTAGAGGTCACTACCCCCCAGGCTTAAACAATTATATCACCATCAGGTCATTTCTTAATAACCGAAGATGACATTATAATGTGTAGTATAGTTATCATACCCAGCAGTCTTTGTGACATCTAATCATTTGTTTAGTGTTTATTTATTTACTTACATTTTTTCTTTATATATTTATTACTGTGCCTACTTAATTGTTTTTAAGCTTCAAGTTGTATAAAATTGTTTTAAGAAACACTATACTATGATTCTAATATATTATTTATACAGCCTGAGAATTTATAGAGCTTTGCTTCTCTTACCTTATCTTATAAATTAATTTATTTCATTAACTCATTCATTTTTATTCAAAAAGCTTATACCATGCATTGATTATTTTGAGTAAGTTAGAGGTGGTTTCTTTGACATTTTTTATTCCATCATACAATTATAAATATAAATATACATATACTTCAGAAATAGTAAGTTTATAATTCATGTTTTAACATGCCTATATTTATATATTTATATATACTTTTATACATATTTATTCATATTTATTCATATTTACATATATATATATATTTATATATTCATATACACACTTATTCATTTATTTATTCATATATATATTTATATTAATTATTTTTATGAATGGAATTGTTTTAGTATATACTGGTAAGTTAAACTTTTATTCAGGAACAATGTGAGCAGCTTTACATTTTAAGTGAGCTGAGAATGCTGCACAAATTGTCCAATGATATATGCTGGAATATTTTTGCATCAAATATCTGTCTGGTTGCTTTGTAATATTGTTTTATGCGTTTAGAACAGGCAACATTTGTTCCGATGAAATTTCCTGAATTTTTGAATGTTCTTGAAGTGTTATGGTAGAGTTTGTTTCATTCTTTATGTCTGTTTATGTCTGTTTTATAATACATTTTTAAATGAGGAGTTTTTAAAAAACAGTCTTCCTTTAAATACTTGAATGCTCAAATGTTTTCTTAATTAAATAAGTAGTCAATTGATTAATTTAAGACAACTGTTTATTGGCTGAGCCTCCCTATAAATCTGCAGCTATTTTTCACATTAAATTGTCTGATGAAGCGTATGGTAGCATACGCGAAAGCGCTTACCTTCTGTCTGTTTCTATCAATAAAAAGTACGATTTTTTAACGTGGAGAGTCGGAAGTTTCTTGTTTTATATAAAATAGACATGATGTTGTGAGACCTATGAAAAGGCAACAATAAATGATATTAACAGGGCATATATGAAAATAGACATGATGTTGTGAGACCTATGAAAGGGCAACAATAAATGATATTAATAGGGCTTATACAAAAATAGACATGATGTTGTGAGACCTATGAAAAGGCAACAATAAATGATATTAATAGGGCATATATGAAAATAGACATGATGTTGTGAGACCTATGAAAAGGCAAAAATAAATGATATTAATAGGGCATATATGAAAATAGACATGATGTTGTAAGACTATATGAAAAGGCAAAAATAAATGATATTAATATGGCATATATGAAAATAGACATGATGATGTGAGACCTATGAAAAGGCAACAATAAATGATATTAATAGGGCATATATGAAAATAGACATGATGTTGTGAGACCTATGAAAAGGCAAAAATAAATGATATTAATAGGGCATATATGAAAATAGACATGATGTTGTGAGACCTATGAAAAGGGAACAATAAATGATATTAATAGGGCATATATGAAAATAGACATGATGTTGTGAGACCTATGAAAAGGCAACAATAAATGATATTAATAGGCATATATGAAAATAGACATGATGTTGTGAGACCTATGAAAAGGCAACAATAAATTATATTAATAGGGCATATATGAAAATAGACATGATGTTGTGAGACCTATGAAAGGGCAACAATAAATGATATTAATAGGGCATATATGAAAATAGACATGATGTTGTGAGACCTATGATAGGGCAACAATAAATGATATTAATAGGGCATATATGAAAATAGACATGATGTTGTGAGACCTATGAAAAGGCAACAATAAATGATATTAATAGGGCATATATGAAAATAGACATGATATTGTGAGACCTATGAAAAGGCAACAATAAATGATATTAATAGGGCATATATGAAAATAGACATGATGTTGTGAGACCTATGAAAAGGCAACAATAAATGATATTAAAAGGGCATATATGAAAATAGACATGATGTTGTGAGACCTATGAAAAGGCAAAAATAAATGATATTAATAGGGCATATATGAAAATAGACATGATGTTGTGAGACATATGAAGGGACAACAATAAAGAATATTAATAGGGCTTATACGAAAATAGACATGATGTTGTGAGACCTATGAAAAGGCAACAATAAATGATATTAATAGGGCATATATGAAAATAGACATGATGTTGTGAGACCTATGAAAGGGCAACAATAAATGATATTAACAGGGCATATATGAAAATAGACATGATGTTGTGAGACCTATGAAAGGGCAGCAATAAATGATATTAATAGGGCATATATGAAAATAGACATGATGTTGTGAGACCTATGAAAAGGCAACAATAAATGATATTAATAGGGCATATATGAAAATAGACATGATGTTGTGAGACCTATGAAAAGGCAAAAATAAATGATATTAATAGGGCATATATGAAAATAGACATGATGTTGTGAGACCTATGAAAAGGCAACAATAAATGATATTAATAGGGCATATATGAAAATAGACATGATGTTGTGAGACCTATGAAAAGGCAACAAGAAATGATATTAATAGGGCATATATGAAAATAGACTTGATGTTGTGAGACCTATGAAAGGGCAACAATAAATGATATTAATAGGGCATATATGAAAACAGACATGATATTGTGAGACCTATGAAAAGGCAACAATAAATGACATTAATAGGGCTTATACGAAAATAGACATGATGTTGTGAGACCTATGAAAGGACAACAATAAATGATATTAATAGGGCATATATGAAAATAGACATGATGTTGTGAGACCTATGAAAGGGCAACAATAAATGATATTAATAGGGCATATATGAAAATAGACATGATGTTGTGAGACCTATGAAAGGGCAACAATAAATGAGATTAATAGGGCATATATGAAAATAGACATTATGTTGTGAGACCTATGAAAAGGCAACAATAAATGATATTAATAGGGCATATATGAAAATAGACATGATTTTGGGAGACCTATGAAAGGACAACAATAAATGATATTAATAGGGCTTATACGAAAATAGACATGATGTTGTGAGACATATGAAAAGGCAACAATAAATGATATTAATAGGGCATATATGAAAATAGACATGATGTTGTGAGACCTATGAAAAGGCAAAAATAAATTATATTAATAGGGAATATATGAAAATAGACATGATGTTGTGAGACCTATGAAAAGGCAACAATAAATTATATTAATAGGGCTTATACGAAAATAGACATGATGTTGTGAGACCTATGAAAAGCAACAATAAATGATATTAATAGGGCATATATGAAAATAGACTTGATGTTGTGAGACCTATGAAAGGGCAACAATAAATGATATTAATAGGGCATATATGAAAATAGACATGATGTTGTCAGACCTATGAAAAGGCAACAATAAATGATATTAATAGGGCTTATACGAAAATAGACATGATGTTGTGAGACCTATGAAAGGACAACAATAAATGATATTAATAGGGCATATATGAAAATAGACATGATGTTGTGAGACCTATGAAAGGGCAACAATAAATGATATTAATAGGGCATATATGAAAATAGACATGATGTTGTGAGACCTATGAAAAGGCAACAATAAATGAGATTAATAGGGCATATATGAAAATAGACATGATTTTGTGAGACCTATGAAAGGACAACAATAAATGATATTAATAGGGCATATATGAAAATAGACATGATGTTGTGAGACCTATGAAAGGGCAACAATAAATGATGTTAATAGGGCATATGTGAAAATAGACATGATGTTGTGAGACCTATGAAAGGACAACAATAAATGATATTAATAAGGCATATATGAAAATAGTCATGATGTTGTGAGACCTATGAAAAGGCAACAATAAATGAGATTAATAGGGCATATATGAAAACAGACATGATGTTGCTTGATGCCCTATATCAAGGCTCATTGAAACCTGATGAACTTGAGTACCTTAGGGTGGAGACACCAATCATCCCAATAATTTTTGGGATCCCTAAGATACACAAAAATCAGAGTGATCCCCCCCCCCCTTTTTATACCAATTGTGGCAGCAAAGGGCTCTAAGACAGAATCGATAGCAGCCTTTGTGGATCATCACTCTAAGACAGCTTTCAAGTCCTTTACTCATATCTTGAAAGACTCATGGCATTGCCTAGATTTATTGAGAACAATACTTAGTGACAAGGACTTTGTGTTCATCACAATTGATGTAATCAATCTATTTTCTGTTATACCCCATGAGGTAGGCTTGGATTATTTCACTCAAAGCCTGACACGGAGTGAGTTGTTGGACCAAACCAGGATTAACTTACTGGTGGACCTGGTTGAATTGGTGCTTATCAACAATTTTCCAAGTTTTGAGGGTGAATACTTCAGGCAAAAACAGGTGTGGCTATGGGTGCAAAGTGCGCCCCAATTTTTGCCAATCTTGTTCTAGGGAGCTTTTCACCTCAATTTACATGAACAAAGTTTTATCTTACCATAGATTTTTGGATGATAGCCTTATTCTGTGAACAGGGGGTTCTGAAGAGTTGTTAGAATTTATAAATTATTTGAACAATCCGTGAAATTTGTATGCTAATTTATTTTATATTTCAATAGTGTGGATACATTAAAGTGAGTGCTTTTTCTTTACCACAGGCAGTGGTTTTCTTATTTTTCCATTATTTGTGTTTTAAGTTGTATTTAGTAATGACTGCTCATGTCCAGGTGGGTTGTGGTTACTATCCTCGGTAAGAATTTACGGTTTCCCATCCACTCATCCAGGTTCCTTTTGAACAGTGTCATAGAGCTGCTCTGGTTCACATAAACTGGCAGCGTATTCCAAAGACATGGCAGTTGCTGGGAGACAAATTATAATGTTACAGCACTTTTGAGGCATTAAGAAGATTCAGGTAATAAGTCCTATAGCATTATATTGTGCAGAAATTCATAGCAGTAATTAAGGAAGGCTGAAACTTGCAATGATGTTAGAAAGTCCTACAGGATTATGATGCTTTAAAATTGAAAAATAGATATTACAAAGGAACAAAATGTATTTTATACTTAAATGAGATGCCATAGCTCCTAAAGGAGAAAACAATGAAATATTATGGAAAACACTTTATAAAAGTGTAATAATTCTCAAATAGATGTAAAGTTTGTAATACCTCTTAAATGGACATAAAGTTCTAGTCCAAGTGTTGCAAAGTTCCTACTTTGGTAAGCATTCATTATTATTTTTAAGTTATTAGATTGAATATAATGTATTAAGAGTTAATTTAATTTTCTCACTAAACTGATCTGCAAATTGCTTAACTATAAACTTTAACCAAATGGAGCTTAGAAGGTTTGGTTTTGTATAAACTGCAAAAGGCAGAATCTGAGGCACAGGTGGTTGAGAGTAAAGTGGATCAAAAAAGAAAGCTTTGCTCTGTTAGAAAATGTCTTTCTTGATGTGGCCTGTGAAGATATGCATTGACATTACTGCTGTAGAGCTTACTAGTGCCTCACTGGTGAGCTCTAGTAGTGAAATAGAGCTAAGAAGTAATTCAGAGATGTGAAAGTGCTACACTGAGCAAAATGTCATTAATAACTTATTTGCATGGCTCTGTAATGAACACATAACATAGTTGGAATAATTGCATTCTATTTCCCCTATCAACCCATGCAACATTGTCGCATATGCACCTACAAACTTCACGCACATTTTGACACACATACACAATCTCTCTCAGCCTTGTAAAACTTAACCTGCTGTGTCCATAACAGCTGCCATAGATAGCAATGGGTGTTCACTGTCAAACTGCTTTGTTCACTCCTCACTGCTCTGCCTAAAACTAATGTGGTAGATCTTATCTGTGAATTACTCTATTGTGCTATTTTGATCCCATTTTAAAGTTCCATGGTAGAACACATGGCTAATTTACAATAGCAATATCCCAGAGCTGCTGTATTCGCATATGGATATCCAGCAAAACCTCTATAGCACTGCTTGCTGGAGCCTTCATTTCACTGTAGTAGTGCTGTGGTTTTTGATTTGCTCCCACATAGTATATTGTGCAATCCTGCTAGAAGAAAGATTGTGCAGTGCATTATGTGTTTATCAATAACCTCTCCCTCAAGTGTTACAGTGAATGTTGTTGTTTGTCTTTCGGCTTTTCCTGGTAAGGGGTCGCCAAAGCGGAACTCCGGTCCGCTAATGATTGGCAGTAGATTTTTATGAAACGCCGAGCTGCCAGCTCGATGCCCAACCTTCAACGAAGGCACGCCCATTTATGCACGCATGTCTTTCGAACGCTACCCAACTGTGAGGAGGACATGCAGACTCCACACAGAAGGCACTCCTAAGCCCAGCCGAGAATCGAATGGGAGAACCTCTTGCTGTGAGGTAACAATGCTACCATTGTACCACCGCGGCAATCAAGTGTTACAGTGAATATTGAGTGATATTATAAGTCTTATTATATTTATTATAATATAATATCAAGTGTTACAGTGAATATTGAGTGATATTATAATAAATATAATAGGACTTTTTTGGCTGGGTAAACAAACAAATAAGAGTCTTCAGATATTGCCTACTTAGACATTAACAGGATATTTGGCATGGTGACAAACAAGGCTAATGAACAAATTAGACAGAATAGAAGTTGGATGGTAGGTAGTAGCATACATAAAATCATAGCTGTTACCTTTCTTTATCCAAAATATGGAATAGTATGGAACAAATGGAAAAAGCTTGAAACATTTGCCAACAACTTGTAGCTAGGATGATCACAGTGTCTTTAAAATTGGTTACTTCATATTACAAAAAGTTCTTTTGATGAATTAATGTGATTCAGTATGACTTGCTAAGGATATTTCAAATGCCTTAATGGTGAATATGTGGCAAACATTTTTAGAGTGTAACAGGATGTAACATGGACATTTTAAGACTCATAAAGAGGAACTGTTCTTCATATTGAGGTACTGTTGAAAGGAGTGCAAAAAACATTGCCTAGACAAAAGGACAGAAAGGACAATAGGAAATGGTGTCCACTTAGATAAAATTATGACTACCAGTAAGTAGAAGTGAACTTAAAATTAAATGGACCCTGCAAGACCAAACTAATGAACTATAACATAACAGATTAAATCTCATGGAAAAATGAGTATTATACAATACAATACTGGCCATTAGCATTATAAAACGAGCACACTGATTGGCCAGTCCAATCAGCGTGCCCGTTGTAAATCCGAGAATATACCAATGAAAAAAAGTCCGGTCGCCCAGACTTTTTTCTATTGGTTGTTGTTGTTTGTCTTTTTTGGCTTTTCCTGGTTAGGGGTCGCCACAGCGGAACTCCGGTCCGTTAATGATTGGCAGTAGATTTTTTATGGTGCCGAGTTGCCAGCCCGACGCCCAACCTTCAGCGAAGGCACATCCATTCATGAATGTCTTTCGGAGGCCACTCGATCACAGGGAGGATATGCAGACTCCACACAGAAGGCACTCCAGCCGTAAATCGAACAGGAGAGCCTCTTGCTGGGAGGCAACAACGCTACCGCTGTACCACCGCGGCTTTTGTATATTCGTTAATTTTAGCATTTTTTCAACAAAAATAAAAAAAACAAAATTTGTAGTCCAGACTCCGGACATACAAGAGAGTCACCATGCAGAAACTACAAGGGAAATCAGGTACGTTGTTTAAAACTAAAGATGCGTACCTGATTTCCCTTGTATTTCCTCCATTCTGTCTCTCTCCCCTATCCTAAACTTCACGAACCTTTTTTTTAATTAAAAAAAAAAAGGAAAGGAAAAGCAGAGCAACGGAGATCTTCTTTTCTCCGTTGCTTACTTTCCCGAGCACTGATGTACTGGGTATGCGTCGGAACGCAAGTCTCATATGCATGCGCAATATATCAACAGAAGGAAGCAGTATATCACCAGCTGCAGAAGAACAGTAATGCACCGTTATACAAAGACATTATTTAAGAAAAGTAAGTATTTTTTTTCTTAAATAATGTCATTGTATAATAACAATAACCGACTCAGTGATTGTGGTATATTGAAATTTACCCACAGTTGGCTTTATTTAATCCCTCGGGCTTTGCCCTCGTGATTAATCCATGCCAACTGTGGGTAAATCTTCAATATACCACACCATATCATCGGTTATTGCTATAATAATTCATTCTGCAAGCAACAGTCCAGGAAAACAATACATGACTGGAGATAGGTCAGCAGTAGCATTAAAATTTTAAAAGGCTCTAAAGATAACTGTATATAGATATCTAATGGTGAGCAAGCAATGTCATAAATTAACAAGAGCAGCCAGTTAGCTACTGATGCATATGAATAAATATCACCAGGAGAAAAAAGAGATAAAACAGTTATTATCTGATTTTATGGAGCTTTGTTAAAACCCTGTCTGCAATATAGTGTTATGCAATTGTGGAGGCCTTATCTCCAAAAGTCAAAATAAAAAATGGACATAGTCTTCACCAAGAGTTTTACAAAGAAGAAATTAATAATGTTCATTATGCACAGTCCTTAGGAAAAGAGTTAATGTGACTGTATAATTGGGACATTTAGTAGATGCCTCAAGGGGAATACATAGAATTTTGGTGGGTACTATAATAAAAGGAAGGACATTTGTATGAGGAAAAAAAACTGAGACACAGTTTAAAAATTACTAGCAGACAGATAAGAGGAAATTCATTCTTTTTTCCACATAAAGGGCAGAGGATGATTAGGACCACCTTCCCAAAGACACAGTGGGTGAAAAACAGGTAACAGAATAAAATGATATATCCCGCAGACGTAACACAGTGCTTATCAAAGAGACAAGAATAAGGTGTTGGTTAAAAATAAATCTGCAACTTACTGGGTTAGTAGGGAAATGAGCAGGCTAGGTGGTCCAAGTAGTCATTACCTGCCATCAGAATTTGTTTCTGTGACTGACTGAAAAAATAAGACTTTTTTCCTTTATAAATGAAATCTGCTGAAAGGCAAATCTTATTTTTTGGTTTAATGCGGACTGTTTTTGAACGCCCAGATTTTCAGACTCTCATGCCTTTTCCTTTTACTCCTTGAATGAGTGGGCAGCTAGTTAACCTTCCTTCCAAACTGTCTCATTTAAATTTCCCTTATTTCAAAGAAAACTATTTATACAAATGAAATACAGAGAAATGATACATACCTAAATTTAAACAAATGAAAGAAGAGTGCTGTCAGAATGACTTGTTTCATATGAACTGTGGTAAGCAGTACTGCTTTCAGAAGGCAGCTAATGTGTCTGTGTAGGAGTCACACAAGAACTGCTCATTACACAGTAGCTTCCTTTCTCAGTGAGGCAACAAAGCATTTATCATTGTCAGATAAATGGTTACTGCAGATGACATGATGTGAAGAGACAGCTGTGATATAAGGCTAACAACAAAATGCTGAGAACTGCCAAATGTGCACCGCTTCATTTGCTAACTTGAACTCTAACATACGGCTTCACAACTTTAGTGCTTTTCAGTGTTCTGGGAGGAAATGCTCAACATGTTCTGACTCAATGTAAGAAGCAGCAGAAATGAAATATTATGCATAGAAATATATCATCTATCTATCTATCTATCTATCTATCTATCTATCTATCTATCTATCTATCTACATACATATGTATAGAATCATTCTAACCTGAATATAAAGTAACAGCTATAGCATTCGTGTGATGGACTAAAGAAATATATAGTTTGAAACTGTAGGTCAGAGACTGAGTACTGGTACCAAAAGCATTTTTCATATGGTAAAGTCATGCACTTAATATTGCCAGATCAGTTCAGGAATTGGGGAAAAAAATCAAATAATTCAGTTTTAACCATCAGGAACAATAACAGTACATGAGTGCATTCAGTGTTAATTAACAAAATACTTTGTACAGTCGTGTAGGATTACGTTTAGTATTGACACAGTGATCAAAACTATACCGCACAAAATATATACATGTTTATTTATTAATTTGCTTATTGCCTTTGCTTACTGGGATAGTTGACTCAGCGAGGAAAAGATGCTTGTTTTCATTGGAGTCTGCAAGCATTGTTACAATAACAATATGCATACACAAACATCATTACAATTAGCATAAACAGTTACATATAGATATACATTTGGAGTGGGTATTATACATAGTTAATAAGAAGAACATAAGAAATTCAAGTGAAAATTTTATATATAGTATATTATAATTTACTGCAGGTAGAGAAAATAATGTAAGACTAGAAAGAGGGAGAATAGAGAGTTCATATTAAAGATTATATTGAAGCACAACTAGAGTTTAGACGAGTGAGAGTCTGGGTAAGAAGGAAAAAAGATTTAAGTGGAAAAGAGATGACAGGGATGACTAAACTGGGTTTACTGGAAGGAGGTGATGGGTGGTAGAAGAGAGACTCTACTAGGTATAGATAAGAGAGCAGAGTAGCAATAAGGTAGTGGAATAGAGAATAGATTATGAGTCAGGATATGAGACAATAGAAAGTGAGAGACAATGTGTTGAGGGGGTAGGTAAACAGGAAAGGTATGAACTAGGAGAGAGAGATATATTCACTCTGTAGAGTGGAGGTATTATATGGGTAGAAACCTGTAGGCAAGGTATGAGAGAAGAAGCCACCCAAAGGGTGAACAATTAAAGTTGGAAATACAGTACAGAGACAGGTTTAGGATGTTTGAGATGGGTATTAGATGTAGAAACATTTGCATGACTAGTGGAAGAGAGATCTTATTTCCAGAATAAAGACATATCCGTAAAGGATTTATTGAATGTTTTAGTTGGGTTTGAATTAAGTTTACATTTTTAGTTTGTCAAATTGGTAAAGGAACGGAGTTCCATATTTTTGAGAGGTAAGAGGAATACCTTGAGTCTCCTGCACAATTATTTGATGTACCATCACAAGATGAGACGTTTGCTAGTCACCACAAAAGTGGGCATAGAAGACGAGACATGTTTGCCACTACAAAAAATAGGCATAGAATTACAGCTTTAATAAGAATGCAGCAGATGATCCAGGCCTCTTATAATGTCTAATTACATTCTTCAGCTGAGGACACTTCTGTTGGGAGTTTTGGCTTCTGGTTAAACACAGGTTGGGATTCAGAAAAAAAACTGTTATATGGCCATGTAGGGGAAAATAGCACAATCAAAATAGCAAACAATGGTCCAGAAGTGATTATGTATGTAGCAGGAGTGATGTTGTCTGGCTGGGACAGAATAAATAGTCAATTTCTGGTGAAAACAGAACAAGCCACTCAACTACCTGGATAATGCCATAGAGGGTGCCGTGACCACATGAGATCAGTGGAGTGCATATAGCATGCTCACAAAGACACATTCACAAAAGCAATGATGCACCACTATAGCGACAGCCGAGAACTGAGATAATGGCTACATAGGCATGTCCTTATGATGTTTATATTATACATGGGAAAAGGATGGGTGTATAGAATGGGCAGACAATGAGATGAGCAAGCAGATGAACACACAGAGTAGGTAAAGGAGAAAGGGAGAATGGTGGCAGGAGGTGGAAGAAATGTATTGTTTGTGGGACAAGCACTATTTTTTACATTTTCAAGAAAGGTAGAGAGGACAGGTAGCATAGGGAAGGTGTTGATAAGAAAGAGGGTATAGGGATGGCAGCATGGGTAGGCATACGAGCACAAAAGTCAAAAATAGAGGAGGTGGTGACACATATGTGGGGTTTACAAAGGAGATATGCAGACAGACAGAGGGAGGGCAATTGTAATGAGTAGGACTAGACTATAAAATGGGGAAAAGTGAAACATAAGTAAAGGGAACACCATAATGGGTGATAGGGTGGGGTGGTGGCTGACTACCAAGCTGTACAGTGCTGTGCCTAACCAGAAGTCAGTCACTTCTGTGAGGACCCTCATGACGGCACAGTCACTATTGGCCAGATGGTTAGGGCCAAGCAGCTTTGTGACTCTGCAAGTCAAACAAGGATGTGCTCCTGCTTTCCAGTGCAGGTGTTCAGCTGCCAGTTCACCAAGACCATCACCAGGCTTTCCACCTCCTGTTGGGTGACCCAATAGGAACCTCTGGTAATGTCTACCAGTGGAGAAGCCTACACTGCCAACATGCTTGCTATGAAAATGTTCACGTCTTTGCACAACCTGTTCTCTTTTTGCCAATGAACTGATTACTTATACTTTTCCAGTCACACCACATCACTTCTATCACATACTTGCCAAAGGGCACCAGAAAGCCCTGCAGGTCACCCTCCATAGGGTGATCATCATCATCACTCTGCAGAGAGCTGGACTTGGACGTAGGAGGTGATGGTGAGACAAGTGCAAGGTGCATCACCTCATCCATTGTCATGACTGAAACTGTATAAGAAATTAACATAAATGGAGAGAACCAAAATTAACAAAGGACAAAAATGACAACAATAAAGAGAAAACATAAAGCAAAACCAGTTATCAGACTTATTGGTAGTGAGTGACTACACCAATTGGCAGTATGGTCCATAGGGAAGTAAAATGTAGTTAACTATGAAATGGTAAATTATGCAATATAGAGGTATGGCACAAAGGTAATACAGAACTATGAGTGCTAAAAGGGGCAAGATTACATTCCATGTAACCAGTTGCCCATATGTAGGACAGTGAAATAGTCAATGACTGGCAACCACTGTGAGTGCAAGGGGCAGCAAAGCTAGGAAAAAGCCGCCTCCTGAACAAATGTAGTGCCTCCAGTCCTGTGGAGCTTAGAAGCAGGTGGCATTCATGGCCTGTCATATATCAACATACATGGCAGTGGATAGGAACATGCTTTGTAAGCCTTACATCAGAATACTAAAATTAATAAACACAGGACACCTAAACCCTGTGGTAATACTGTACCCTGACAGATGACAGCCACCATGGATTGTCACCTGACAACCTGATGGGTTACTAACACAGGCATGGGCAGTTAAATGACCAGTAAAAGTGTAAGCCATTACATTCTGGCTAGGTCATTGTGCATTAATGAAACTGTAGGTGGATAGAGAAGTGGCAGTGAGCAACCCACCCACTAGGTACCAAAGCAGACAACGTCATTCTTTGATTGTGATGCTGTACCCACAATTAGCCCAGTCCGCACTACCATGTTACCATGACACGGTAGGGAATACTTATTGTAGAAGGAAGTAGACCGTTGTATGTCACATAAAACAAAGCAAAATAATAAAAATAATTACCAACACTGCAAACATGGAGAGTGAAGAAAGTGACTGAGAGATATGCAGGTATAGCATCAGTCCCATATACATACCCAGACATCTGGACACTTTTCTTTTATCGCATCACGTGCTGAAAAAAGAGAAAAAACATTCATAAACACCAATAACTGCATCATACCTCTGAACCTCAGTACAAGAAATCTAGACAAAGCCAAAAATAATGGGAGGACAAAGGCCCAAAATAGGGACAAATGTTATATGTTGCTTGTATAAAGTTGCTAAATAAAGGGATTTGTGTAAACATGTATTTTCTGAAGAATATGAAGTCTGAAACTCAAATGACTGTTCTTATTTAATGACTTCAGTCCTCAATGATTTGCCAGAAATCCATAAATTTTAGGAACAACAGAGCAAAAATATGTGGCAAAAATGTGGACATCCTGCAAAACTCTGGACAGTTGAGAGGTATGAACTGCATATAGTTGCACAACAATGCTTTCTTATCTTTATGCAATTACCAGTTACACTTACTTACTATAGAATTCTTGCTCTCTTTCATTAATCTCTTCTTCCCATTAGTGGAGAAGTTTAGGGTGACATCTCTTCAGGTCACTGTGACAATGCTTGCACTGCTCACCTGAATGGGTGATGCCCATGGAATTACTCTCTATCCTGACAAGGTAATGCCAGGCATCTACCTTGTAATGGGGCCCTCACAGGAGTTTCTCAGCAGGTGCTCATGTTGATACCAATGCAGGATGTTGGAGAACATTTTCTGTCTCCCTTGTGTACCATGTGGCAGCCCTTCCAAAGGCAGCTCCTCCAGAAGCTATGGCCACTTGACAAGTTGATACCAGGTGGAAAATGCTAGCAGATTTGTATCAATTCACACTGCAGGAATCTCTTGAAACACATTAATGAGCAGCAGAGCAACAGAGTAGCACAATAGAGCCCAGTGACATGACAGACTCATGACATATTCATGTAATAACAATGGATATGTGCAAAGAAAGTTGTGTAACAGGTATGGTGACCATACAGAATGTCAAGCCTCTTGTACCAGTTTAATGGGCCACAGTGTGAATTAAAAAAAATCTTATGGCCCCATTGAGGTCACAGAGATGCTCAGGAATGTCTAGACCACTTCACAGTCCACAATGCATGTGTATGAGCAGGCATGAGTTCCACAGTCCACTCTAGGGCTGGTACTTATTCTGCTAAATGATGAATACAGAAACATTTACCCATAATTCCTCATTAACATAACTACCACACTGCGAGCCACGAAACAAAGTGCTATAAATTGTCACTACCATTGTTATATGAGAACATAGGCCAGTAGTTCTGCAGAATCACAAAGTGTTCTGTATCTGCTGTTATATGAGAACACAGGCCAGTGGCTGGTGGAAGGGGGTGAATGGATATGTGTAAGATCTTTATTTGGGAGTTAATCCTCAGCACTTGCTGACAGGAAGATGGGGAGCACAGGGAAGGTTGAGATGGTGAAGGAGAACAGACAGGGCACAGCTCTAGGCATCAGTATCCCACCAGAAGTATGATTGAGGGGCATGGAGAGGAGGATATCTTACCTTGGTAGGTGGCTCAGATAGAAAGGGATGTGTTGGAATATGCACATTCTGCATCATTAGGTCAGGTGCAGGAAGGCCATAACAGATCAGCACAACAGGTCCATTGCAAGATCATTGATATCATTCTACAGACCTGAAGGCCCAAGCAACTACATGGGAGAGCATGCCCATCAGTGCAGGTTTACCATCACAGACCACCCTCACAGACATGGAGAAATTACTAGTGCCCCTGTCTGGAGAGATGAAAAGGACCACAATACTCAGTGGATGCTTGGATATTGGTGCTGAATTGGCTGGACCATCTCATGTTTCTATTGAGATGTACCAGGCTGGTATTTCCATATGTCACTAACAAGTTTTGTGGTACACCTGTGCTATAGAAATTGAACAGTGACATATCTGCCTTAAAGAGACATCTGAAATGCAGGCATAATGTGCTGGAACCTGATGATGATGATGTTGGGGATCTAACTCTAGCACAGTATGAGGACACAGAGGCACTGTCAGCACTGGCAGCAGTAATTGTGGAAGACACACTACCACCCATATCCAATGACACAGCTTTGTTGCCCATGGAACTCCACCCCCACCTCTACAGTGGTTGTGGAAGGACAGACCATGCCAGGCACTTATACAGGAAACACTCTTGTTCCCTACTCAGAAAAAAACAGTCGGTTGTGGTGCCATCATAGAAAGTGGTGACAACATTTGGGAGTGGTGGCTGGCAGCCATCAATGCCATGTATCCCACTCATTGCCTGAACTGGGTGCCACAATGCATATTAGCCAAAAGATGTGCAGGACAGTCTTCCAGATAAAAATGGATGCCACCACTGTTATGGTGGAAATGATTGGTGTACTGCATGCCTTGCATAATGGCAAATGCAAGGGTATAAAATGACAGGGTTAACTGAATGACATATTGGACAGGCATGTGGGTGCCAACACAGCCTCCATGGGATCATCTGCTTTCACATGTTAAGGTAAATACCATTCCTGTGACCACTGCTCCTTTGACTACAGTGTGGGTATACCCCATAGCATAGAGACATCAAGGTCACATACTACTGCCTGCTTCACACTACCCATTAGTAGTGAGCATGATGTGGAATGGAGTGGTTACCCATGCAGGTATAGCATGGTCTTTCATATAATATACCAAGTGGTCACAGTCATCCAGCTCTTGATTGCTTTTGACTTATGATATTAATGGCTGTGCCATTCTTCAGAGAGGATGTCCATCATACCTCTCAACCTCTTAGTGCAAGAAATCCTGACAAAGCCTGACAAAATAGGGGGACAAAGGCCCAAAAAAGGGACAGCTTTTAAATATTGCTGTTATAAACCTAGAAAGTTGCTAGAGTAACACGATTTGTATTAACATCCATTTTCTAAAGGATTTGAATTTAAAACTGAAGTATATGTCATTATTTAGTGACATCAATCCTCAGATCATCCCAGTGATTTACCAGAAAATCACAAATGTTATGAGGAATACACCAAAGATATAAGGCAATAATGTGAGCATTCTGCAAAAATCTGAACAGTTGTTAGGAATGACCCATGGTTGTGGACATTCCAGAGATACAAATCTGTCTCTTCAACATGTCTTATTTATGTTGCAAGCAAGTAGTTCTGATGCTGTTTGTTTTGCTGATGTGAAAAAGGTTCATCAGAGCCGGGCCTGGGGATGCCTTGTATGCAGGCATAGACCACCTCTCAGTAGTCTGTAGGAGACTGAGTATAGAGATAGGGCTTTGAGTTGATCCACATAGGACATTGTGTTTATGCCCTTTATTCTTTTTGTAAGGAACCTTTGCAGACATTCCAGTTGCTGCATGTGTCTGGTCAGGTACATACTGAATTATACTCAGTGATGGGTATGGTGAGGGCAAGTATAGTGGCACAATGACTTCCCTAGACCTGGATGCCATGCACATACTTATAAGATGAGCAACACAGAAGAATTTCTTTCTTACCTTGGATACATGTTGGTTGAAGGTTAGGATGTTCATCGTGTTTCACTGTTGCAGTCATGACTGTAGGGTTCTCCCCTGCCGGCAGGCAGCCCTCGGTCGGCCAGAATCCCAAAGTCTGGGTCCAGCATCAGCTGTTCAACCATGCTCCCTGACGTCAGAGTGCCAGGAGTACAAAGCTGACAGCCGACGCCATCTTCTCCAGTCTTTCTTGCCGTGCGGTGATAGCAGTTCGCAAGTGCCGGTCGGCTGACTCCTGACGAATTTTTCTGATATACTTCAGTCCGAAGATTTTCTTCTCCACTCAAAGCTAAGTACCCCGTTGGGGAAACTTTTTTCTTGCTCCACTCCGATGTCAGAAAAAGTTAATAATTGTATTTCATGTGGGAAGCAAATACCTCATAAGGATTTTCATTCTTACTGTATTCCTTGCTTAGGCCCTGACCATGACGTAGCTAGTTGTCGGTTTTGTGCTAGATTCAATCAACGTGCAATTAAGCGAAGGTACGATTTTGCTTTTCATTACTTTGGTAGGCGCTTTAACTACAAAATGTCATCGGATACGGTCCCGGCTACCGGAGTTCATAAACGTCGCAAGGATAAAGACAGGCCTCCGAGGTCCAAATCTGATGATAGTGCACAAGCGGAGCCAGCTTCAGGTTCGGCCGTCATCAGTGAGGTGCTTTTGCAGCCCCTGTCGTCGGCCATTTCAGAACTGATGGCCGAAACGGACTCTCATGAGGAGCCAACCAGGCCTTTAAATATTTCTGTTGCAGGACCTTCGGACAATGCTCCTTCGGATGGGTCCGGAGCCGCTGTGCAGGTACCGACTTCCGAAGGGGTTTTCAGGCCTACTCAGCTTCTAGTAAAGGCAAAGCCAAAGACAAAGGCAAAGACTCCTTCTAAATCAAAGACTACAACACAGGCCTCTTCTGAACCGGCTCCCAAGTCACAGAAACAGTTACTCAAGCTGGCGGAGGATTTACTTACTATGATTAGGGGTTCACATCCCCCTCCAGATAAAAGGCCAAGGCAGGATGTTTATTATGATTCCTCTGATCAGGCTTCTGTTTCCTCAGTTTCTTCTTCTGATCAGGAATATTCTTTCCCTCCTTATGAGGATTCTGATGCTGAAAAATCCATTCCTTCAGCTTCTCCCCCTGAGGATTTCTCTTTTGGGGAAACTTTGCATGAAATGAGGGAACATTTCCACTGGGAAGGACAGGAGTATTCGGAATCCAAGAAAAGACTGAGGGATTTTCTTCTTCTTCTTCCCCAACATAGACCCCTGGCTATTCCTCCTGTTTTGGATATTGTGGATGATGCCTTTTCGGAGGCTAACTTAACCCCTGACTCTTTTCCTCCTGCTCCTGTTAAGCCTGATAGATATTACAGGGTTCCTGATTCCCATCAGTTTTTATACAAGAACCCTTCTGCTGACCCTGAAACCATTTCTCAGGGTCCTAAGGGAGTTAAGGCCACTTCTGCCAAAAATCCCATTTCTACTGAAAAGGATTCTCGATCCTTAGAAAGATGGGGCAAAAAGGTGTACACTTCTGCTACTTTGTCCATTAGGGCTTTAAACTGTCAGTTTCATATGCTAAAATACCAGCAATTTCTCTTGTCTGTTTTAAAACAAAAGCTTACTTCCATTTCTGCCTGTGCAGATGATAAGGAATTACATGACTTATTGCATGCCACTGAACAGGTTGGGAAGCATGGTTTACACTGTGGATTTGATGCGTTGGAGGCTTCTTGTAGGGCTGCGGCCTCTGGCACAGTCATTAGAAGGCATGCATGGCTAAAGGAACAAAATTTGCCTGAACAAGTAAAGGCTAAATTATTGGATGCTCCTGTTCAGCATAATGTTTAGTTTGGATCAAAGGCTGAAGAGGTGATTAAAAAGATGAAGGATAAGGCAAAATCCATGCAAACAGTTAAAGATTTCTTACAAGTACAGCCACCTAGATTTAGCAGGAATTGGCCTTCAAAAAATTGGCCCTTTCCCACTTCAGACAGGCCTCAGAGGGGTAGATATAGACGCTCCAGAGAAAGGCCTCAAACACAAGCATCTTATAGACCAAGACAGTGGACTGCTTCCACCCCTAGGGGAGGAGAGGACAGGTCACAAACTCAAAGGAAACAAACTCAATGACTCCCTCTGTTGGGCTACAGGAATTTCTTGCCTGGAAGCCCCTCTCGGAGGAAAACTCTCTCTTTTTTATCAAAATTGGACTCAAATAACCCAAGACAAGTGGGTTTTGGATGTGGTTTTAAGAGGTTACAAATTCCATTTTCATACCTTGCCAAGGCCAAGCGGATGGCCAGACCTTCCAAAACATCAATGGACGGAGGCCTTAAACCAGGTGGAAGCTCTTTTGGCTATGAATGCCATAGAACTGGTTCCACTTTCAGAGATGGGAAAAGGTTTTTACTCAAGGCTCTTTCTAGTCCCAAGAAAGAAAAACTCATGGAGACCCATTCTGGATCTGTCGGTCTTGAACACCTTTCTAGAGATTCCAAAATTCAAGATGCTTACTCTACAGCAACTACTTCCAATGCTGTCCAAAGATGCATGGATGGTAACTTTGGATTTAAAGGAGGCATATTTACACATTCCCATCAGGCAGGATCGCAGAAAATACCTCAGGTTCAAGGCCGGATCGAGGCACTTTCAATTCTCTGCGCTGCCCTTTGGATTGTCTACTGCACCCAGGGTCTTCACCAAATGCCTGGCTCCAGTAGTAGCTTACTGAAGACTCAAGGGAATTCAAATTTACCCTTATCTGGATGATTGTCTAATTCAGGCAGACAGCAAGGATGTCTTACTCCAACATCTAGAATTTGTACAGAACCTCCTCAAGTTCCTGGGATTCTCTGTAAACATAAAAAAGTCAAATTTGACACCATCACAACAGATAACTTTTCTGGGTGCTCTTCTAAACACCACAACCCAGATGGCATTTCTGACATCTGAAAAACAATTACAGCTGGCTTCAACTTTCAGAACCTTGGCAACTTTAACTCAACTATCTGCAAGGAAATTCCTGCAGGCTTTGGGTTACATGGCCTCCTGCATCCTTCTGATTCCATATGCAAGACTACACATGAGGAAAATACAGTGATACCTAAAAAGTGTATGGTCTCAGCATTACCACAGTTTAGACATATTGATCTCTGTCCTTCCTTGCCTTCAAAAGGAATTTCTTTGGTGGTCCAGGGCATGTGCTCTAAACAAAGGGAAACCCTTCCGTCTGACTCCTGCCACTCAGATTCTAACCACAGACGCCTCGGATTATGCTTGGGGAGCCCATTTTCAGGGCAATTGTTTGCAGGGCCTTTGGACAAAGGATCAGAAGCACCTGCATATCAACTTAAAGGAAATGTTAGCCATTCGGAAAGCTCTATTGGCCTTCAGGAATCTTTTACAACCAGGACAACTGCTAATACGGACAGACAACACCACAGTTATGTGGTACATAAACAAGCAAGGGGGATCTCATTCCTACCCCCTTTGCAGACTAGCCATGGATCTATGGAACACAGCTCTAGCTTGCAATCTGGATCTTCAAGCTCAGTTTCTACCAGGGAAACAAAACTTCCTGGCAGACAGTCTGAGCAGAAACCTTTCGGATCTACACGAGTGGATGCTGGACACCAAAATATTCAGGATGATAACAGCAGTCTGGGGATGTCCTCACATAGACCTCTTTGCATCCCATCTCAATCATCAACTACAGAATTTTTTCACCAGGACTTTCCACAGAGAAGCTTGGAAAGTGGATGCCCTGTCATTCAGTTGGAGGAACCTCTCGGGATATGCCTTACCGCCTCTTCCTCTTCTTCCACGGGTTTTATTGAAGATAAAACAGGACAAGCCCAAGATGATAATCTTGCTGGCTCCAAATTGGCCTCGGCAGTTTTGGTATCCAACTCTAAAAAACCTATGCCTGGAGCCCCCCTTGGGTTTTACCTCAGTCACCGAACCTTCTGTCCCATTATCAGGGTCAGGTTCTACACTCTCATGTCAGAACTCTCAGCCTGGCGGCCTGGTTAATCCAGGGCCTTTGATTTCTGCTTTACTACCCAAGCAGGTTATGGATGTCATTTTAGAAGCCAGACGTCCTAGCACTAGAAAATCATATGCAGGAAAATGGAAAAGATTTTGTTCCTGGATGCAGGCTCAGGATTCTGATCCTCTTCTTCCTAACATTACTTTAATTTTACTTTACTTGACAGATCTCTTACATAAGGGTCTCTCTTTCTCTTCCATTAAGATACATGCCTCTGCTATTTCTGCTCATTATAATACAGATCCTCCCATCTTTTCCCACCAGCTCATGAGACAGTTTCTCAGAGGAGCTAAGAACTTAAGACCTCCTAGATCTCCTCCCATTCCTGCTTGGGATCTCAACTATGTTTTGGAAAAACTAACCTTGCCTCCTTTTGAGCCTGCCGCCTCTTCTGACATCAAGTTTTTATCTTGGAAGACAGCTATCCTGTTAGCCCTAACCTCTGCCAGGAGAGTTTCAGAGTTACAAGCTCTTATGGCTGTGGAACCTTATATTATTTCTCATCAAGACAGAGTATCTTTGAGGACTAATCCTACCTTCATGCCTAAGGTGGTTTCCAAAGTGGCTTTAAATCAAACTATCTCCTTGCCAACCTTTTTCCCCACTCCTCAAAATAAAGGGGAAAGGATCTTACATTCCTTGGATGTACACAGACAACTACGTTTTTACCTGAACAGAACCAAGGACATCAGAAAATCTGAACAATTGTTTGTTTCTTATGCTTCAAGTTCCCAAGGTAAAGCCATTTCAAAACAGACCATTTCTAAATGGATTGCTCATGGAATCAGATTTTGTTATTCACACCATGGAAAGCAAATCCCAGGGAGTATACGGACTCATTCCACCAGAGCTGCTGCCACTTCTGCGGCCTTCCTCAGGGAGTTCCTACCAAAGACATTTTGGAAGCTGCAACTTGGAGTTCAGTGCATACTTTTTCTAAGCACTACAATCTACCTCTCTACTCTAAGTCTAGGGCAGGCTTTGCCTCTGCAGTCTTGCAGGGCCTTTTAGCCGCCCCTTCCTCTTTATGACCACCTCCCTTTCTTTCAGCTTTGGGATTCTACCCTACAGTCATGACTGCAACAGTGAAACACGATGAACATAGTACAGTTGTGTACACCTACCATAAATGTAGATGTTCGAGTGTCTTCACTGTTGCAGTTTGGGTTTCCCTCCCTCCTGTCCCCTCTTCTTTTTACTTTTGTGTATTTCCTTTTTTCACCATTCTTTTGAGGTGTATTTGCAAAGGTTATGGGACCTTTTTCATTTTGGGACTCCTGACATCTGGGGCAAGAAAAACTGGAGAAGATGGCGTCGGCTGTCAGCTTTGTACTCCTGGTGCTCTGACGTCAGGGAGCATGGTTGAACAGCCGACGCCGGACCCAGACTTTGGGATTCTGGCCGACCGAGGGCTGCCTGCCGGCAGGGGAGAACCCTACAGTCATGACTGCAACAGTGAAGACACTCGAACATCTACATTTATGGTAGGTGTACACAACTGTACTTTACTGTCTACATGTGCTCCCAGATTCCTGATGGGTCATTTCTTAGGGGTGTTTGATTGATGTTGTAGTTTCCTGGGGTGGACGACTTCCCAAAAGGTGCTATAATGCATTTCTTGTCATTGACTTTTAAGCTGCAACTTTGGCACCAGTCATTTGTCTACTTTAGACCCTCTTGTAAGATTTTAGTGTTTTGGGGGGATGCTATGAATGAATCAATGATTCCTTAATATTTATTTTCACCTTAAGGCATATACGGTAGCTCAGGCCTATTTCATTCTACTCATTGCTGGTGATGTTAATTCAAATTGCAGTTCAGGCACTGGAAAGAGCTGTGTAGGGGATGGTTAGAATGAATGGTTAATAACAAAATACCAACCCCTTTTGTAGGGAATGGTAAGCTGTTTGAGTGTCTGCCACCAGCAAGTGGGGATGTGTACACAATAAAGATAAAGCCAGGAGCCAGGGATGTGGCTGGGGGTTCCCAAGATGGTTATGGTAGCTCTAACTGCATATGTGTGGAAACATGCATGCACAGAGGGAAGCACAGGATACTGTCACAGTGCTGTGAGTTCTCATGTCAGCCACCAAGAGTTTGGAACACCTAGCAGCCTATATTAAGCATCAATTAGACTGTTAAGAAAGGAAAAATATTATTCAGGAGAATTGGCATATTTTGTTAGTGGATGATGATGCCACTAGTATAGTAGGTACATGACCTTGCTTTATATATAAAAATAAAAAGAACTTGAAACAACAATTGTGTTACCCAAGAATGAGTAAAATGGTAGAGGGAATAGTGTATGGTACACATAAGTGTGGAAATTGTGCATACTGCATGCACATAGATGAATCAAGATTTTTCAAACATCCAGGGACGGGGCACCTTTGGGAACTTAGGACAACAGCAGACTGTAATACAAGCAATGTGGTCTATATAGCACACTGCAATCTTCATTTCTCTGTAGGCAAGACCAATCGTTGCTTTAGGGAACGTATTATGGACCATCTATACTGTACAAGGAAGAGGCTGGAGTATAGTGCTCTGGCTAAACATACCCTATCTAAGAGTGAAGAACACACATTTTTGTTTCAGGTGCTGCATGTTCAGAATGTAAGCAATAGAATGGGGGACACTGTTAATTTAACGGAAAGCATGGAGCCTCAATGGATCTCGAGGCTGGGAGTGCACAGGGGGCTGGGTTTAAATGACTTTGTCCCTCTGAAACCGGCTCTAAAGTCCAGGAAACTGAAATAATTCCAGCACATAAAAATAAATATGTAAAAATCAGTATGTGTGTATGATTACATTTCAGGGTTTAGTACTCAATATCTGCACATGTAATTTTATTTAAGATTAAGTTTGTTAATTAGGGTATTTAATTGTGTGTAACAGGATGGGTTGGTTTGCATTTTGTAGAATATATATAAGTAGTAGCTGTTTGTTAGTTATTTGTCTGATGAAGCAATGTTGATCATTGCAAAAGCATTCACCTTTATTCATTAAATATTGTGGATTTTATATCGTTGTGGACTTATCAGTTTTATTCCAGCTACCTTCTATTTTGGGCTTTTTTCCATATATATATATATATATATATATATATATATATATATATATATATATATATATGTATATATTCACTTCATAGTATTGAAATACTGAATTATTGAAATTCAGTATCATGAAATTATAAAGTCGAATCCCCTAAACGCCGAAAATACACAAACGCTAAACACAAAATCGCGAATCTACAAATCCCCATCAAACACACATCACACACTACAAAACACATACATACATACACCAGCATACATACCTCCCAACACTTCTCTACAATAAACATAACACACACGCACACAACCAAACACATACACACACTTACCCTTAGTATATGCAGGGGGCAAGCCCCCCTGCACTCCCCATGTGGGGAGCTGTGCCCCCCACACACCCCTACTTATATATACTAACTCTGAGGTTGCACAACACTCCAAAACACACACAACCCAGCATCGCACATTCCACAGCCCCCCACACAAGCACACATCACATATACACAAACACCAGCACTCCCAACACTAACACATTCACACTGCACAACACCTACCCTAAGCCACACCTCAAACATTCCAAAATACTCAAACACACACACACCCTCCCCAAAACCTCAAAAACAGTACACTTACCTAACGTGCTATCCGTACTGCAAGTTTGACATAATCCATTCAACACTTCCGGGTTCACTGTTTCTGTCCGTTGGACTTTACAGGCTCAAAATTCTAAAATTTGATATTTTGGGATTTCGAGCATGTAAAGTGAGCCCAAACATATAGGTTCATAGATTCATAGATTAGTACTATATATATATATATATATATATATATATATATATATATAGTAATATATATATATATATGCTAACTCCATGGTCATACAAGTACAACTCCACATTTGCTAAAAGTGGCTTTCAGTAATAATGTCTTGTTGGACAAACAACGATTGAAGAAAACTAACATTCCCATAAATTACATATACCGTGTGTAAATTAGGGTTTTCCTGAGTGAATATAAAGCACATTTTTTAGTTCACCATTCATTATAAATCACATGCCAAAAATAGTGATACAAAAACATAAAAAAACACAGAAAATATTTCTTTTTGCAGGGGGAAAGCCCTCCCTGCACTCCAGTATGGGGAGCAAGCCCTGCTTCAAGTCTACATATACCAACACCATGGTCACACCACAGTACAGAAAAGGGGAAACCTCCTGATAAATGCACCGCCAGTTTGCACAATACAATCCATTGCAGTGAAACTCACCTCGATATTAAATTCTCACCACTCAGGAATGTAATGCCATAAATGTGTAACTATACTGTGCCTTTGTCTGTGATGTTTAGGTTTTGCCTTCTTGATGCTGAGTAGGCTGCCATCTGACAATAGCTCTGGATGCTGTGTCATCTTACAGTTGATTTATTCACTGAGGGGATATGTTAGTTGAGAAGGCTATGGCAGATTTACAAACATTTCTACTTTTCAGCCTTGCACTTACTACTAAAGCTGGAGCAGAGTTAAGGCAGTGTTCTGCTCTGAAACTCAGAGTACATGGTGGTATACATTATGGAGACATGCAGTGCTTATTAACGTCTGTAAATGGGTGCATCTCGATAGATTCCAGCTTTAGAAACTAATTCTGAAAGTATGGATGACAATAAAAGTTGAGTGCTCAAAAGATTTGACATTATAAGGCTCAGCACAAGAAACAGCTTTGTTAATATTTCAGCCTGAGGATGCATTACTTTTTACAAAAAGCATATTGATGGAAATTAGGGCAGCCATTTCCAAAAATGAAAAATGTGCTTTTCATCATATCTTGATCTTTTCTGTAATAGTAATATGCAAGCATCAACCTAGGTCATTATTATTATTATTGAAACCTCTAGTGATGTCAACATCCTGCAAGAAGGTCTTACACAGACTGATGAATAGTGCCAAAGTCATGGGCTTAAACTTAATGCAAAAAAATGCATTATCATCCCCTTCTGCAAGGGTGATGCTCCTGCAAACTACCACATCAATAGCAATACCCTAAGCACATACTCAGTGGTGAGAGTGGTGAGAAATCTAGGCA
Source organism: Protopterus annectens (assembly GCF_019279795.1). Lineage (NCBI taxonomy): Eukaryota > Metazoa > Chordata > Ceratodontiformes > Protopteridae > Protopterus > Protopterus annectens. The sequence continues at coordinate 952,466,978 of NC_056732.1, forward strand.
CACAGGTCGACAGCAACCTTAACTTCGATCACCATGTCTCTACAGTGGTAAGAAGGGCATTGTATATTGCTCATCTCATAAGTAAGGGCATTGCCTCCAGAAAAAGAAGTTATAACCCCCCTGTACTCTTCCGTCATCCAGCCAATAATACAGTATAATTGTCCCTTTGGTATGTTCCTTTCCAAACACCTGCAACAATTGGTGAGACCACAAAGGTTCCTTACAAAAAAAATTCTGGGTCTTCAAGATCTGTTTTATGCAGATAGACTGAAATTATTGTCACTTTACTCTGAGTCATACAGACTGCTCAGAGGCAAAATGTATCTTGCATGTAGAGCAATTACTGACCCAGCTTTAATGGAAATTCTGCTCATTCACAAGTCAAATGGAACACGGTTCACTCACTCAAAGGACCTTAACCTAGTATGTGATATCTACAGAACTTGCTGGAGAGACAGAGTTGTCTCATAGAGGTTGACCCACCTTTGGAACAAGCTTCCTATTCGTGTTAAACAAAGCCCCTTGTTGGCCCTATTTAAGCATTATTTGGATAATTGGATGGGTAACTGGAAATTCACCCAGGGAGTTCCACCTGTGTCCCTCTTGGACAGGGGCAATAGACATACCTCTTAACTGTATAGATTTTTACAGAATGGCCAGATTTTTGCCTCATATTTTTGGTCTATTCCTTAAAAAATTTGTCGTTTTCTAGCAAATCATTGAAGACTGAAGTCACTAAATAACACTAAATAGTGACAGACATTTCAGTTTCAGACTTTATATCCTTTAGAAAATACATAATTATGCAAAACATGTTATTCTAGCAACTTTCTAAGTTTATAGGATCAATATTTAAATTTTGTACCTATTTTGGGGCCTTTGTCTCCCATTCTTTTTGGCTTCGTCCAGATTTCTTGCACTGAGAGGTTGAGAGGTATGGATAGGTGCTGATTTTAGTGTCTGCTTGAACCAGACATACTTGGAAACATGGGTTGAACTTGGCTAGGCATGCAAGGGCCCTGGGGCCGTTAGCCTAGTAACCTCCTATGATCCTATTATTACTACTATTGTTATGTAACTATATTCTAGAAAAGACTAAAGAGGCTGCTAAGCTGATACAATTTCATTTCATGGTCTTAGTTATATATTCTATATATTTTTTTTTCTTACACACACACACACACACACACACACACACACATATATATATATATATATATATATATATATATATATATATAGGTTCATAGGTGTGTACTAGGCTAATGGCCCTGGAGCCTTTACAAGCCTAGCCCATAGGATTACCCTGGGATCATGCCACTCAACCTTAGTTCCTAGTGCCTCTGTCGAGTAGAGCCACTGGAGTGATCCCCGGGGTGAATTTTCTATTTTCCCATCCACTCATCAAGATTTCTCTTGAAGAGGGCCAGTGGGGTGCTCTGCTTGACATGTACGGGAAGTCTATTCCATAGCATGGGCAGTCTCTGGGTTATGAACCTGTCCCTCCAGCATGTTCTGTTAATTGTGGTAATGAGGTTGAAGTCTCTGGAGCATGTGGTGCGGAGGGATTGGGATTTCTTTAGATGTAGCATTTCTAACAGAGCTGGGTCAGACATGGCTTTGTAAGTCAAGCAGAGATTGCCTCTAAGTAGGTGATATGAGACAGAGAATAGGTGGAGTTTTTTGAGTCTGTCCATATAGGACAAGTGTTTAAGTCCTAGAATCCTCTTTGTGAGGTACATTTGCGGCCTCTCCAGTTGTTGCAGGTGTCTAATGAGGTACATGTCAAATGGGGCATTGTACTCGATGACTGGCCTAATGAGGGAAGAGTAGAGGGAGACAATGACCATTTTCTTCCTGGATGCAAAACCCTTAGTAATGAGATATGCCACATAGAAGGACTTTCTGACTACAGTGGCAATGGGGTGGTCAAAAGAGAGGTTGCTGTCAACCTGTGTTCCCAGATTTCTTATAATGCCTCCTGTGTTCAGTGGACTACCATTAATGTGGTAATTCAAGGGAACCAGGTTTTTCCCAAAGGGGGTGAAGACACATTTTTTGACATTGAGCTTAAGGCCATGGTTCTGACACCAGTCGTTGGTCTCATTGAGGCCTTTCTGTAGGATGTCAACATCACTTGGGGAGTTAATAATAGCTCCCAACTTGCAATCATCTGCAAACTTTGCCAGCCAGAGTCCCTTCGTGTTGGCCTGGCTTCAGGGAAGTAGATACCAAACAAGAGAGGACCCAGGACCGAACCCTGTGGGACTCCACTCGTGACTGGTTGGCAATCTGACTTGGAGTCAGCTACTTTCACACTGTGGGTTCTATCTGTAAGTCAGTTTGCAACCCACCTAGTGATATAGGGGTTGTTGCCTAGCTTAGTAAGTTTTTCTATGATTCCTGATAGGGGAATGGTATCAAAGGCCTTGGCCAGATCAAGGTAGGCTGTATGAACCACCTTACCTTCATCTGCAGCTCTGGTGACTGACTCAAAGAAGTCAACCAAGTTGAGCAGGCATGATCTACCCTTCACATTTTGTACTTTGACAAGACAAACTTTATTCAGGTTGAGATTCAGAGTTAAAGAATATAGCCTATAAATAAAGTATAAGGTTGGCCACCTGTGACTGATACACTCATAAAGACAACTGACTGCAGATCGTACCTGTGTTTAAAATTTCATTGACCTTAAAGCTAGAATTAGTGACCTATGCTGTTTTCTTAAGGTTGTACATATCTAAGATCTAACTACCCTTCCATGCCTATATTATAGCAAAGAGGATGTGATGACTATCAGAATGAAATAATCTGAGAGTTTACAAAAAAAAGGCAATTTGATTTGCAGAGAAGCTGAAGACACAGCTCCAGGCATAAAACATTAGTTAAATTATATATATTTTTATATATGGCACTCCTGAGGCTGGATTGATATTTGGAGAGAATTTCATTTAAGAGTTACAGTTTTAAGGACATTGTGGAGCTTGACAACAAGTTTTCCAGGAAGACCTTCTTTGGTGCAGACATATTGCATATGCCTACACTTGGTAGGAAGATCAGCGATAGTAGAGAACCCTGGACAGAGAGTATCTTATTCCATAGTTTTGCAATCACTGCAGCACTTGATGTATGTTATTAAGGTATTTACTCCATTCAAATCCTTGAACACGTTTTCAATTATTCACTGAAAAATAAATGGTGCAGCACTTACACAAATGCTAATCTGTTATACATAAACTTCTGTGCAAGTTAATCATAACACAAGTTTTTGAATCATCACCAAGTAGTATTTGTTGAGAAGCAGCTACTATATCTGTTTGGAAAACATGTTTTCACTACTCAGCATTGCCCTTAGCTTTTACACTTTAAGGAATGGATATGTTTTAATGATTTTATGTTCATGTCATGAATAATCACTTTATATTCACCGTAGATATGTACACAAATATATATATCACTGTCACTCTGTCAAGATGTCGGCAGAGTGCAGTGTGCTCAAGTGGATATTTGGTTGAATGTGTGTGATATCAGGAAGAGGAAGTTTGGTTCCAGAAGGTTAAGTGTTTTGTTTGAGATTTTAATGTCAAAAATTCTGATTGCCAAAAGTGTCAGTATTAGAGTGGGTGTGCCTGTGAGTGTGTTTGTGAGTGCTGGCGGGTTACGGTTAGAAGAAAGGCTAGAGTAGAGAACAGATTTAATGTTGCTTTTGTGTGATTTTGTTTGTGGTGTGTGTGTGTGTGTGTGTGTGTGTGTGTGTGTGTGTGTGTGTGTGTGTGTGTGTGTGTGTGAACAGAACGTAAGTGTGTGTATGAATATTTGCAGGTTAGGGTTGCAGGTTTATTTAAAGTTCACTTAAATTTCATTTAAAGTAAGTGGATAGATTTAATGTTGTGCATGTGTGCTGATGCTTGTGATGTGTGTGTGAGTGTTTTATGTAGTGGTATCATTACAGAAAGTTTTTTAAGATAAGGTAAGGTGCAGAGTTAGGGTTAGCATTCATTAGCAGGATAGTACAGGTGGAGATATATTTAATTTATATGAAATTTTCTGACAAATGTGTTTCGGTGATTTGTGTTTTCAATGAAATGTGTTTCAATCAATTGTGTTAGTGTTTTTTTTTTTGTTTTGTTTTCAATAAAATGTGTTTTACATTAAAACAAAACATGTGTATATGGCAGAATATCAAACAAACAAAAAAAAAACAAAATGAAAAAGCAGAAAATCATGTGTTATGGGGGGGGGGGGTTGGTGTTCCGTGCATACTCCATCCTCAGCTACTTAAATATACCAATTCCTCTTCCCAAACCTGCTGTACTATAATCTACCAAAAACAGATAGCAGCAGTTACCTGTAACCTGACCTGAATTTTTCATAGTGTCCTTAATTTACCTCATATTACTTACCTGTTTCTTAAAAATTTATGAATTTCTCTTAAATTACTAATAATTACAAACATTCAGTATAATATCAGATTTATGCTTCTGGTTATTCAGAAAATACAAATTCGTGCAACACTTAATTCACTACTAAATTTTAAAATAAATAAAAATATTAAAAACATCTCCCAAATTCCTTACAGCTTACAGCCTTATTCACAATTCTTCACTAAATGCATATAGGTACAGGAGCCAGCAACATTGTCAACTACCAGCAAAAAAGTGTTCAATAATCTAAACATTTACGCAATTAAACCCCATTCAGCAAATGAAATGAGGCCTATTACTACTGATTGTTTTTAGATGTACCCATAATCAAGTTATTGGATGAGACGATAACTACTTTGTATCAGAAACCATTTTCCAAGAATGCTTTACTGCCTGGCTCATTTTCTCAGAACCAGAAGTATTTGCACTGAAAAAGGGGATTGGGATGGACAACTTACTGATTAAAAAAAAGGCAAATTGAATAGGGGCTGTAATTCATTTGTGGTAATGAGAGTCATTGGCAAAGCATCTGGAAATCCTTGTTTAGTGTTGCTGGCTTGTAAAAATAGAAGTATGGAAATAGGCAAACATCGCCTGTGCAGTTTGTTACTATTTACAGAAGCAATATCCACAAGGTCAAAGATGTGGTTGACAAAGTTTGGCCCATTTTAATAGCAACTAAGATCTTTGGGGCATTTTTGTCTGAGAAATATATTTTAAAATTGAAGAAACAAGACATTGGTGAACCTTTTGTCAGATTTTAAGAATCCTTATCATGTTCAGTTGCGACAGTTATAGGCACTTAGATCCAAAGGTTGTTTCCCATATGATTTGTCCATATAGTTTTAAAACCAAATCTTTTACCACTAAAAGTACTCACAAGGTTTTTGATATTGGGGACATAATAACCTGCACTATGGAATGGGTGATATATCTTGCTTGTATTTATGGAGCATTTTATGTAGCGGAATGTGCAGTCCCCTGAACCAAAGACTTTCCATGTATATTAGTGTTTTCAGATATTTTAGGCAATGGAGTGCACTGGTACACCATACGGCACATCTAGGAGCTATTCTTAACTTTATAGGCATTGACAAAGTTATTTATTCATCCCCTAATAAGGCTGATAAAAGTTTGCTCCATATTAAAGAAAAAAGATGGATGTTAAATTTAAGTACTATATATATATATATATATATATATATATATATATATATATATATATATATATATATATATGGGTTTGAGAAGGCTTAGAGTGATTGTGCCCCACTAATTTGGGAGGTGTGCCTGCTTCACTCCCCTCCCAACCCCAATTCCCACACTCCAGATCCACACATTTAATCTCAAGGAACTCCTTCCACTTTTGAATGACCTCACAAATCTGCCTAAAGACAAAGCTACATATCAGGAAAAGTTCCACACATTAATCCACCCCATACTATCCACCATAATAGTATTAATACACTATTCCATACTCACTAATTCACTTACTTAGTGTCTACTCATTCACCACAGCACTTCTGACATTGTTTTTTCCACTCATTCAGTCTATGACTGCCCAGTAAATATCTAACCTTCCTTCCCCTTCCATAACTCTTAACCTCTAAGTGCAAGAAATCTGGACAAAGCCCAACAAAATGGGAGGACAAAGGCCCAAAAATAGGGAAATAATTTAAATATTTGTCTTATAAACTTAGAAGGTTGCTGAAGTAACAGGATTTGTTTGAGCATACATTGTCTGAAGGATTAGAAGTCTGAAACTCAAATGTATGTCATTATTTAGTAACTTCAATCTTCAGATCATCCAAGTGATTTTCCAGAAAACCACAAATTTTATGAGGAACAGACCAAAAATATGAGCCAAAAATCTGGATATTCTGTGAAAATCTGTGCAGTTGAGAGGTATACCTTGTACTACCACACTCCCTTTCCTTCTGATCTAAAAAGACAACTCTTTCTTTACCAGCCCATCTATCAGCTCCTTTAAACAACCTTACTTCATTTTATTCATTTTTGCTCCTTACTTCACGCCACTTCTTTACCTTTGCTACCTTCCCACTGTATTCTTATTCATACTCAGTACTGCAGATTCTTGTCTTTGATTCTCAACTCTATTTCACTCTTAACCAGCTTGTTCACTAGTCTGGTGGATTCTCAGCTGTATCTATCTCGCTTCTTCTCCAGCACATTCACTGCTCTTATCATTCTTAACTTTCCCTAACATCACTCTAATTCTTCAAGATCTCTTTGTCTAACTTTATAAGTTCAATGCTTCCCCATCTCATGTAAATATGCTGCTCACTAACTTAAAAACTCTACTTCTTCTACTACTTTCTATCCTCACACACTATCAAATTATTCTTACACCCAAAATTTCCTCATCTACATAAGCCTCTATTTAAACCATTCTCTCCAAAATTCCAACCGGAAGTTGCTCTACGTGTATTTATCAGCTCAACTACTCTTTACTTTAAATACAAAAAATTTACCTTACCTCACTACCATCCCAGAACAGAATAAAAAAAATACCATTATAAAACAACTTTACTCTCTCCAACATTCTTCAAGAACTAAACTTCATTGTAACATACACCCTAACCCAGGTACTCCTTCCATCTCTTTACCCACCCCCCCGTATCCCTTACATCCCCTCTGATCACCTGTTATAACTCCAAACAACTATTCTTCACCTCAATAAATATACGTAGCATTTGTAACAAAATCACCAAACTGCATACCTGGATCTTACATTATGTGCCAGATATTGTTACTTTTATTGAGACATGGCTAAAACCTCAGAAAAAAGACTCAGAAATTTTTCCCACAAGATACGACATAAGAGCTGACAGGTTAAACAAAAAAGCTGGAGGAGTAGCTATCTTTTCCCTAAAACGTATGGACATTTTCCTCTTAAAAAAATCTGTCCAAATTCAGTAATGCAGAGGTACTTGCTTCCTACATAAAACTAAATGACCATAAAGTCTATTGTATAATTGTTCTATATATCCCACATGGAAACACTATCCCCAGGATTCACGAATCCTCCGTGTAAGACTAAAGTAGTCTTACATGGAAACACCAGTCTAAGAGTAAGACGGCAGCATGCCATGCATATTAATGAGGGCGCGCTGCCTCAACTCTAAGGCTAACATGGAGCGGGCACGAGTGCAGGGGGCGTGTCGGACTGCTGAGCAGTCCAAAAATCCACGCCCATGCAACTCTCTCAATCGGGAAATGTCAACCTACATGAGCGAGTCCACTGAAATGTGTACATACCCAACACTACAATCCCCCACATTCTAAACCCCTGTACAATTATAAAATGTAAAATTTAAATTTTTTTTTATTATTCCCGATATAGCTGCCCATATTTGCGTGTGTTTGTGTGGGTTTGCCCACTGCTTAGCTACAGTTAGCAGTTTAGACATCGAAGAGGATAATAAGAAACTTATATGCAAATTAAGCAAAATAGCGATAGCATAGTGGTAGAGCCTTCGCACAAAGAGGAGGCATTCCCGGTTCGAGTCCCACCACTCCCCTTTCTATTTTCTGTTGGAAATCTGTATATAAAAATAATTCCTGACATTTATCATTTAAATTTCAGTAAAAGCATTGAAATGGCCTATGTAGTAGTGAATAAATTATATATATATATATATATATATATATATATATATATATATATATATATAAAAAATGGCTATGCATACTGATATATGCATAAGTATCGTATCTTAAGCAATGTGAAGCACTGCTAAGCAAAGTTTACCAGTATTAAGCATATTTAAATATAATTGCTCGTAGCTAAGCACTGCTTTAACTAGTGCAATAGCTTTGCGCAGAGCTGCGCATCGTGCAAATGAGGGCAAACAGAAGATGTTTGCGCGTAGCTGCGCACCGCGCTAACCAGCGCAATGGCGGGCAACAGTGGGCAATGTAGAGCAACGTAGAGCAACGTCGGGCAATGTAAAGCAACGTCGGGCAAAGCTGAGCAAAGTTGGTAAAACACAGCCACATCTCCTAACCGGTCTGGCCAGTAGTAAAATAAAAAGCAATGACAGGCCTCGAACCCAGGATACTGTGCACCATAATCACAGTACTGAACCACTAAGCCATGACAGCTTTTCATAAGCATGCACTTTCAACACACACATACATATCAATGGAAGTTTACCCATTGCTAAGTAGGTGTGCCTTCAGCTGAGTTTTTTCAAAACTGACCAATCACAAATAAGTGCAGGAAATGATGCATATTTAAGCTCCATAGGCGGGAATACTTGCCATAACTGGTTGTAGCTCCCATCAGCAGGCAGCAATGGCTGGTGCTGGAGAGGGCTCTCATTTTCAAGCGCAACATTGGGGCATTGAGGAGTCAAAAGTAATGGTTTGGCTCCTTGTCCATAATCATGAGGATAGACTCCTGCAGGGCCAGTACCAGGGCACCCAATACAAAGCGGAAGCCTGGGACCATCTAGCTCCTGAACTCACCAGTGCCACAGGTGTCCCTTGGACTGGTGTGCAGGTCAGACACCACCACGCAGACCTGAAGAGACACAAGGCGGATCAACTGGACCAGTGGATCCAAGAGGCCCATGAGATGGAAAATGCCCCACTACTGAGTAAGTAGCCATGGAATTAAGTATGTAAGAATTGCTATTCTAGTATACACTATGGATAGGTATGTCTCAATATCACTTCATTTACTTCACAGCTGCAGGTGTCCGTTCTGCGAATCAGCAAGCCTATGCAGATAGTCTGCTAAGACTGCGCCACCAGGCAGGTTAGTAATTATTCTGCTTGTACTGTTATGTAAAATAAATGAGAGCCTGAAAAAAGTGTTTTAACACAATAAAGAAAGGTATAATAATTCCCTAATAATTATACTGCATGTACTGTTATATAAAATAAATGAGAGAGCCTCTAGAAAAGTGTTTTATGTCTTTAATAAAGGTATAATTCCTGGAGTGTGTCTGTATCATTTTCTTTGATATGTTGTACTCTTGCATTATAGAAATAGTACTGTTGTATTAAGCGCTGTTAACACACAGTTGGGTAGGCCCATATAAAGTGGATGAAGGGAGTGCCAGTAGCTTTTAAGCATATTCACAGTCCTCAACTGTTGGTTCATGCCCAGCATGTACAGGTTAATCTGGCACATGAGTAGCTTGGTATTGTGTTCCCCAGAAATGTCATTGTGCTGGCAGAAATGTAGGGAGCTGTTAACATATAACTGATAAATTCACCTAAGCATATCTAGATAAGTATAGGAAAGTAGAGCTGTCAGTGTACCATCTCAGCAGTAGTGTGTCTGAACAATTCACAAAATATGTAGCAGTAACATCTGCATCCCAGACAGTTTGTACGTCAGATACAGCCCATGTATATAAAGATCTAGCAAAACCTATTTCACAAATTAAGGACAATTGGGTAGTGTAATAATACATGTAGGGGACATATAACTGCAGTTAATAGGAATGTAGTGTAAACTCGAAGGATATATAAGTTGTTAATGGAGCTATCATTTTCCACCCTACTGTATGTGTATAGAAAATGCAATTCCACACTTCAATGGATATGTCTAATCTCAAAACATTTGTTGGGACATATGTCCTATTAGTTTATAAATATCTGCATTTATTTCGATGCATGTGCCCTGTTCAAATACCACAATATTGGTGGCCTGTTGCCATCAATTAAACCTGCATGCTGTCGTAATATCCACTGTTGTTCCATATATGCATGTGTCATGCTTGCTGTTCAACTGTTGGAACTCTGGTGTGTTGAGTTACTGGGAATACTTCTGCATGCTGTTATAACTAATTGGGAATGCTGTTGACTGTTACTAACCCATATTTTCATTAAATCCTCCTAAACATAGAACGTATGGGAAGGCCGGTCCCAGCGGACCCACCTGTCCCACCTCAGCTGTCGATGGCACCTGGCACCAGCAGGTCCGCTGCCCAGCCTGGGACCTCCTCCTCCGTTGGCCCTGTGCCACCTTCAGGTGGAAGCACTGCAGGGAATGGGGCTCACCCCCCCCATGCAAGTGTGGGCAGAGGAGGGCCACCTATCACCCTCCGAATGGTCCGGGCTGTGGTGCGTAGGGAGATTGAGCGTTCTGTCGCTGATCCTCTATGCCAGCCTGAGGCACGAGTGGCACGACTCACGGGTGAGCCTCCCCCTCCTACACATCCCCCAACACAGCCACTATCTGGGCTGTGAAGGTGCAGTGGTGACTGCCCATGGGTGGGGATCTCAGTTGCACTGTTGCCATCTGTGGGCTCATGGGCTTGCGATTTCCAAACATCCTTCCCCGTCAATGGTGTTCACCCACCACATGTGTCATATTCCACCCTGTATGCGTCTTGTTTGTCCTGTCTACCTCCCCAACCTACCTCCCCAAATATACCTACATCCCCTACCCCACATTCCACTCTCACCTGGAAAAAGAAAAAAAAAGGGCAATCTTCTCCAAAAAAAAAAAATTATGCCCCATACATAGCTGCCCATTTTGCACACATGTCTGCTGGACATATAAAATGTAATTCAATTGGCAGTACAACATACTTTGTTGTCCTCACCCCTCTCCCAGGGGTGGAAGGTTTCATATTTCCCTCCAAAATTATTGCATATGCACAGCCGTTGCTGTAAAAGAAATGGGCAGCTATGGTCCTTCCCTACACCCATCCTGCACATCCCGAGCTGTTTTCCCTACTGTCTATCCCTCTTTGTGCCCCTTTTTCACCACTGTCCTATCTCCCCATTTTCTTTTCTTTCAAAGAAATGAGCATGAGTGTTAGCGGGAGTAAGCACTTTTAAGCAGTAGTTAGCAGCTTTGTGCGAGTGTGCGCTTGTGTGCTCTTAGCTAAGCATTGCTAAGCTTCGCGCAAACCTGCACAAACCCGCTTACAACTGCTTAAAAGTGCCTTAGTCACCCTACATGTGAGGGCCCTTGTTCTGCTCAGCAGCAAAATAAAACACTACTGTCAGTCTCGAACCTCGGATACACTAGACTGCATGAAGTACCACTAAGCCACAGTAGATATACAGCAGGTTGTTGCTGAAATAGATATATCATGCATCAGAATGAGTGAATGTAAAGGAAAAATAGGAATGCCATAACACAAAACCTGTTTTGTGGAACTTTACCAGCAGTTGTTGTGGAATTGTATTACATGACTGTGATAAGAGAACCAGCCATTCTAGCAGTAAATGATGTTACAGCAGCACTTTACAACCCCCACACAGTATCATAGCAGGACAAACACTGGCATATCTGACTAGAGCAGAGGACATACATCCCAACTGTGACTACATATCAGGGATGTCCTGATTTTGAAACATATGTTAGCTGTGTCCCTCTGAATCCCCTGAAAAGTACTGACATTAGGCAGAAAGGTGGGGTATTACACCTAATGAATAATGACAATATGTAGGAGTTAGACACCACTTGTACTTCAGAAAAGGTGTAGTAATTCATATGCACTGGTTCTCCTGAAGTCTCCACTTACTGTCCCTAATATTTATAAGGTGTACCTCACTTTTACCTACCTTTACCTCACTCTGTTCAAATATGTACGTGAGTGTTTCAGAGGCCTGGCCAAGGCAGAAACACACAGGCATATCAGCTTTTCTGCTGTTACACACTGTGCAAATATCTTTGGAAGGAGTTCCACAAGCATACCCTTATGTAGGAGTACAACACTGAAATACCAAAGGATGTAGCTATGTACTGGTAGCAAACAACTGTAACAATGGCATTGTACCAGTGCTGGAAAGACCTGTGTGTTGCTCAGGCAGAGAATAACAGCCTAATGTCTGGCTACCATCTGGATAGGTCCACAGTTGTGAGCTATGCAGACAGACTACTTGCCTTGCTAAACTAACAGGTACACAGCAACGATTAAAGTCCAGTAAGATAACAATCACACAATAATACATAATGCTCTCTGTATGTCTGCATCCCCACCCAAATGTACAATATACCTGTGTGTTCAGGGTCTACCAAGGTTGTAGGCAGGCATACTCAGTACTGGAATTGTCCAGTTTTCTTGAGCATCCTGTGCTAATGTCAACAATAAAAAAGCAAAAACTGTGCAGAAGTGAGTACATTAATATTTACAGTATAGCAGTTCACAAACAGTTCACGTGCCAAATGAATACATCTCAATAACTACTTTTGTATGGCAGTTAATTGTACAAGTAGAAAAGAACTACATACTCTCATGTATCTTGTGTTAGCATTTGTAGGGGTGAGTACAATTCTACACTGACAACTGTGTACTCGAAGTGGCAACATTCAGGTCTGAGTACAACATTTAAATCACTGGCTACACCCCTAGCTTTAGCTATAAGAACTATACCAACCTTCTGACTTACACAACGGTGTCCACAGCAAACAAGCATGGGGCCCACTTTGGAAAGCCGAAAGGGCTATGCCTACCTGACATAGCAATTTATAGCAATGGGTTGCTATAACAGTGAGTACTGCAATTACCACACAGCAGGCTGCATGCAATTACCAAATGGTGGCCACCAATTGGTGCAGAGGCCATCACATGCACATGTGCAGATACCTGTAAAAGCAGGCTGTACTTGCTGCCCACACATGCAATCATCCCATTGCAGATACTGAGAGAGAGAGAGAGAGAGAGAGAGAGAGACAGAGACAGAGACAGAGAGAGAGAGAGAGAGACACGCACACCCACCCACACCAGCCGAAAAAAAAAAAAAGACAAAGGCACACCGAACTGAAAACTACGAACACATACAAAGGAAAGGTATGTAACAGATATGTATTTACTGGCATGTAGTAGATGTATTTGAAGACTACTCTACATACTTTGAAACATCCATATGTGGCAGCAGTACGTATCTATGCACAGATGCCCTGCATAACTACTGCCATGGAAAAATCAGTGTGTAGCTGTGTGCAGTGGGATATAACTGTGACATATGTAGCTCAGCATTAAATGTCAAACATCTGATCCATGTTATCTGTGTTCTGTACAGTAGTGTGGACAATGGCTGTTTGGGGGAGTAGTGCATACAGCTATATAAACATGGATGTGGCAGAGTAACACATGCATGATAGTCATATTAACGTGTAGCTTAGCATTGGCAACTGCTGTACCAGGCTAGTATGCTAATCTAGCATTTGCAGCTATATATACACCCTCTAATATTACTGTGTGCTCACATGTGACACCTGTTCATGTTGCAGCAAGGTCCAATAGGTCAGCCGTGAGGTCCAGGGACTTACAACAGTGTGGACCTTGTGTGTGTATGGCACATACATATGGAGAGATATATCTGTGTCAGATATATTAGCATCTGTACATGTGCATAGAGCAAGGGACATACTGCAACTGTTTGTGAAGGGAGGTCATATATATGTTGGTGAAGGTTGTTATGTTCATATTTGTATGTAGGTAGTAGTGTCTGGCGAACAAGACAGCATACAGTGCTGGTATATGATGTGGTGGTTAAATGCTGTGGATGTGATTTGTTAGGTTTGCAGTGTTGCAGCCAGTGAGGCCTGCTAAAGCCACATGGGCTGAGAACACCTTCAATGCATTTCGCACAAGACTGTGCAATATCATTACATAACTGTATACCTCACATCCTTTGCATAATTGATATTCCCACCATGAAAGCTGGACTGTATATCTGCCTATATGTATATCTATATGTACACCGATGGATGTTTATATGTATGTGTATATATATATATATATATATATATATATATATATACGGTTTACTATCAAAAATTCAAAAATAAAAAAAAAGTGTACGGAACTTCGGATTTTAACATCGGAAATGAACATTTCCATATGCACCTAATGTCGAAAACAGCTGTTAATTGTCGAAAATGTCGCTCGCGACATTTTCGACAATTAACAGCACTTCCACCCTTCCCTTAACTCCCTACCTAACTAGCCTACATTCACATCTGTGCAGGGGGGCAAGCCCCCCTGCACCCCCCTGTGGGGGGCGCAGCCCCCCACACCCCCCCAACTTAATATTCCAACTCCGAGATCACACTACAGTGAGGAAAGGGATGTATTTCCCTAACTGCACTGTACCGCGATCCCCTTACATGAGTAAACGTTATAATTGCGAATGCACAGTCCATTCGCAATGATAACGTTCGCTCACATAACCTGCCGAACTATGAAGTATTCGAACATATGTCGTTCGAATACTTCATGGCCGTGCAATTGCACATCGGCATTTTGATAGTAAACCTATATATATATATAGAGAGAGAGAGAGAGGGAGACAGAGACATATTTACTGCGACTGACACCTGGTGACAAAGCCATGGCCTCAAGCTCAATGTTGGAAATGCATTGGCATCCCTTTTGCTAAAAACTCTGTACCCATGAACTACCACATAGGTGGTAGTTGACAACACCGAAAGTGTGATAAAAGACCATGGGACACAGGTGGACAGTAGTCTCCCCCTTGATAATCACAGTGCCACACTAGTCATGTAATCTGTCTACATGGCACACCTCATCACAAAAGCTGTGTCATCCAGGGAAAAAGGGGTCAGTGTTCCGCTCTACTCATCACTCACAAAACCCATTATGGAGTACAATGCCCCTCCTGGTATGTACCTCACAAGACATCTACAGCAACTGGAAAGGCCACAGACATACCTCACAAAGAGTATTACTGTCCGCAAACAGATGCCCTATGCAGACTGTCTCACAAAACCACAGCTATACTGTGTCGCATACCGCCAACCCAGAGGTGACCTCTGCCTAACATACAAAGCTATGTCAAACCCAGAGCTGTTGGACATGCTCCACGTAAACAGATCATAATCCCTACGAGCTACACGCTCTAGGGACCTAAACCTTGTCACCTCAATAAACAGAACATGCTGGAGGGATGGATTCCTATCTCAGAGACATCCCATACTCTGGAACAAACTACCTATCAATAGCAAACAAAGCTCCTCAGTAGCACTCGTCATGAATAGTCTTGATGATTGGATGGGAGATAGGAAATACACCCCGGGAATCACCTCTGTGGCTCTGCTTGACAGGGGCACATGAAATTAAATTACTTGGGTGTCAAAGGCCAGGGTACCGTCTGGCTAGGCTTCTATAGGCCCTAGGGCCAATAGCCTATTACCTACCTATGAACCAATACACACCCACATGTACTTGTTGCAATAATTGCTATGTGAGGTTGACTGAGTGTGATGGTGAATGTGTTGGTGAATGTGTCACAGTTGTGTATATGTGGGATAGCTTAGTGGGAAACTGTTTCTGCCATGGTATTATGTGTCCTAGCTCTGATCCCAGCAAAAGTTGTGCATGCTATTGCTAGCCAGAAAAAGCAGTATGGCATATGGTCTGACGTAGTCCCTTGGTGTTAACTGGGGTGTGCCATTGGAGGATAAAGCAGTACATGTATGCTCATTGATTGGTACTGCTGGTGAATCCAAATCCTGTATGAACTGTAGTACTACCTGAAGCTGTAGGCCTAAACAGCACAGTATGGTGTATGTCCACATTGCTTGGAAACACTGTTTTGTGTATTCCCTGTAGTCCTCACAGATTACATACCTCAGGCATAAGGGTTTGTAAGTACTGACACACAGTACTGTACGGTACACACGTAAAGCTCATCTGGTTTGCCATACCTCTGTGTCCTGTATGTATGTCTGATGTGTGTGCGGGTATGCCTGTGACATACCCTTGATCATATGTGTGTTACAGGATATAAGTGCGTATCTAGCAACATGTATAGTCTAGTACAGCAGTATGCCACCTATATTCATGAATGTGCACATATTTTAGGCAGGGGTTTACCATCAACAACTAGTGTGGTATACTGGTAATACTGTAACTGGACTTTACAGTCATTGCAATGGATTACATATTTCTTTATGCATTAGCTTGATATATACCTCCTGTGGCTAGGTGGTGCATTGTGTCGCATACAGTGTGCCATGTACTGTTGCATAGTCTTACATAGTGGTTTCTCTTTGTTGCTGTGCAGAAAATATTTTAATATATAGAGCGTGTCAGGCACTGTCAGGCAGTTGTGAGTTGAGCACTGATTTGTGGTATTGAAAGTGTGTATCCTCTGACAGACAATAGTTTGCTATTTATGGCAGTTCAGTGATATCTGTACTGTAGAATGTTAAGTGTGCCACATGACTTGCTCACACATATTGTTTCATTGTCTTCCAGGGTCATGGCCCACCATCGCAACCCTACCTATAGTAGTGCAGAGGATGAAATCCTAACCACCAGTCTCATCCAAAACTACACCCTGCTATTCTCAAGAACCAGCCAGGACCAGCATGAGTGGACTGCACTGTGGCAAGATGTTGTCCGTAGGATAAATGACATAGGCATGCATAACTGGACATATGAGCAGGTACGCCATCACTACAGTGATTTACTTAGACATGTCTGGCAGCGTGCATCTGATGTCCATAGGCAACAGCTTGCCACAGGTGGTGGGGTTACCACCCATCCCCTCTCACCAGGGTGGAGGAGCTGCTCCTGAGCCTGGGGGCTCCCGGCCAACAACAACAACAGCGCACATGTATCATCAGGGAGGCCGGAGCCCCCCAGCAAGTTCACATGGAGTGTGTAGTTAGAAGATGTGGAGCCTGGTGTTGTGCAATACTGATAATTTGGAACATGATGTGTAGGCCTGTGACTGTCAACCGTTGTGCTACTTTAAGATTGCAAACCCACAGTAGCAATGCCACAGTTGTTGGCACTGACAAACTGTTTCATATCCTTGTAGGTCCCTCTGGTGTGACAGCAAGGCAGCAGACCCATGCTGGTGAGTGTGGTCTACATTTAATATTGCAAATAAAATGTGCATGTTATAGGTGAGGTGTAGGCCATGTACACATGTAACACACCTACGCATAATGCATGCTGTGCATGTTTGCTGTGAGACTATGCACATCTCAGTAATGTGAGTGGCTGCCTCAAACACATGCAATACACAGAGCATCCCAAACAATTGTGGCTACACTATAGTGGACATTGGATAGGCAGTCGATACACATGCACACAACATACACAACTTCGTCATACACAGTACATGTTAATATGCTACACATGGCGTATTCAGACACACGCTGTAAGGTCACACTCCAGTATCCCAATTGTCATCCACACAGCGCACATAATATACCTGAGGGGTAGAGGCCTATCATGGGGCAGTGCGACACTCTTCAACACACAACACATTCATGTTAGGCAATACTCCCTATTGGGCACCTTGCAAACCCATGTAACAACTGGCTGTGAAATGGTGAATGTAGCCATGGTACTGCTGTTCAGGTACAGCATGATAGGTGCCGGTCTGGCACACATTAGTAGCCTTGAGTGACCACATGATGCTGCATGATGATGGCTCATGGTACTACACACCATCCAGTTACAGTAACCACAGTACTACACATAGCATTCATTGCTATACACCTCAATGTTGTGTGTGTGTGTGCAAACATATGCACCTATACACAATATGCATAGCAATCACCATTTGCACAACGTGACACATATATGTCTTATAATGCTATTGAGTGTATAGGTCACATGACACACATTGGTTATGTGTGATATTTAATGTTGCAGTTGTGTTGTAGCATGCCATGTCATGGCTGGCACTGGCATGTCCACAATATGTTCTACACTCACCATAACTACTGTACAATGGCTATGTTGAGCAATGGTATTCCATCAGGTATACATGCACCACTCATCCTGTGTGTATACGTAGCATGCATGAGCTAAACCTGTGTCCACAATTATCTGCTAAAAACACAGATGCTCTAATCAGTAACGGATAACTATGTGACACACAGTTAAACATCCAGCCATGGTATGTATACCTGTGAGTGATGGTGCACAACACATTGAAGAGCTTGTAATACTTGCACAGCAATGTTGTGTCCATGTACACATTGCGTTCCAGGGTGAGGCCAATCACTGAACAACAACACACATGCATCAAAGCCATGTATACTGTTATTAGCAAGGACTGTCTACACTCGCACTGCATGCTGTTGAGCAACACACGTCCTGCATGCTGACACGTATGATCTGACTGTTTGTCTTGTGATACTGTACCCCACCATCAACCGCTATTGGGTATGTTCTGGATTGCTGGTAGTGTGTGTGTGTGTGTGTGTGTGTGTGTGTGTGTGTGTGTGTGTGTGTGTGTGTGTGTGTGTGTGTCTGCTTTAGTGAGGAGTGTATTTGTGTGCATGTGTGCATGTGTTCATGTGTGCATGTGTGCATGTGTTCATGTGTTCATGTGTTCATGTGTGCATGTGTGCATGTATGCATGTGTGCATGTGTGCATGTGTACTGACATCATGTACAGGTCGTAAAGTGTGTTTCCTGTCATCCTCTCACAGGTGCTGAGGTTGGGCTGGTTCGCTGCAGCAGGGAACCTAATGTCACTGACACAAATAGTGATAATGAGGATAGGTGTGTTGAGGCACAGGCATGTTTGTCAGGGTCTGTCGTTGGGCCACCAATCGACAGTACACAGCTGTCCACCCCATCCATGCACACAGTCATACTGCCAATACATCCATCATCACCAATGCCCTTAGCTGAGGGACAGTGTACAGTTGCCAATGGCCAGGACAGTGTGGTACCTATGGTACATGCATCTGGACACAGCAGCCATACCCAGAGGTCTGGAATGGTACCACATAGGCAGATGTCCAGGGGTTCTTGTCAGAGCACAGCTGGTCATCATGCCCCTGGCAGATGTGCCACAGTTCTTACAGCCTCATGCATGTTCCAGGCTGTCATGGAGGCACAGGCACATATGGAACGGTACACCAGACAGGGACTAAGGGCACAGAGGGCACATAACACAGCTTTAAATGACAGTATCCATGACCTAGCAGGTGCCATCCGTAATTACACTGAGGTCACTGATAGATGTTGGGGTGAGACATTAGATGCCCTCCGCAATGTCATGTCCATGTGTCAGGACAGTGCGGGACGGTTGATACATCGACGTGGACATATTCCAGCAACATCAGCAGCTGGCAGTCACCGCGGACGTCCCTCAAGTCACAACCGCTCCCGTAGTGTCAGTACCAGCCCCAGCAATGTTGGGGGTGGGCAGTCCATAGACCGTCCTAGAAGACCACGTGCTCGTGGCTCTGGACAGTCCCAGCAGAGACCTGGGTCCAGTGTACATATGTCTACCTCTGAGGATAGTACTCAGTCTGGCTTAGTACCTGATACTGTCAGTAGCACCCCTGCCAGGCACAGGTACCATATCTGTGGCCAGAGGCGGTGATCTGTAAAGCCTGGCAGGTACAGTTTGTGGCTGTCCTACAAATCCCCGTATATGGCAGCCACATGGTGGAACTGTGTGCATGCAGACACACACACACACACATAAACCAGACACCTAGGGCTAACACATACCCGCACATATTACATAAACCTTGGCCCATACCAGTACTCTTGGCCCTCACACACACACACACACACACACACACACACACACACACACACACACACACACACACACACAAAGATGTCAATTGTATGGCTCAATGTAGGCCTCTGGCAAATGAACAACACACCCTGTGCATATGATAAACCTGTGCCACCTCCTGTCATCTGTAACATTGATGCAGGAACAGGCTAATATGGTGCTGATGCACAGGGTGACTTTATAGCAGTATAGCAATGTTAGCATGTTGTCAGCAGTAAAGTGTAATGATATCCTTGAAGGTGTAGCTGAGCAGGCATGATGCATTAAAGCTATGATTGTTAATGTAGTATTGTTTACACCAGTGTTAATCCCAATAGTGTATTGTCCGCCCACGTGCCACTTGGCTGATGTGTGTGGTATTGGCAGCATGTGTTAGAGAGTGGACAGTACGTGTGGGATGTGTGTAGCACAGGTTTGCAGGTGTACATTTGTGAACATGGTGGAGGTGCACTGTCTGCATGTACGTGCATAGTGGACACATGGGCAGGGTGACATGCCCTGTATTACACAGTGTTAACACTCCATAGTTTCTATTGGTGGCCAGTATGCATTATACTACACACATTTTGGAACTTGGGTACACATGTGTGTATGACATGGTTTGACACTGTGCTGTGGGTGATACTGTTACTATCTGTCATTGGTTTGCATTCTGGTAGTATACATAACCTCAACAGCCTGACCATAAATAATTGTTGGATGATGTCTTGACAACTGACACACAGATGTAAGACACACAGTAACATTTGTACCCTTCAGGAACTATACTATGCCAGTAACCAGTGGTGTTCACCTGCACCCATTCCTGGGACCACTCCTGATTGCCATATAGCTCACTTAGGTACAAGCAAACACAGTAGGGATATGTATGTCCATGTCTGGAAATGCATACTGTGGCCTATAATGCATTCTCTAGATGACACACACATCCTCCACAAGGGTATCATACAGACAGATACCTGTTGTTAAACCCATGCTGTAAAGCTATAAGCCAACTAAAGCATGGTCATCCACCTTTACAAAACATAGTATCACAACAGTACCACATAGGTAGTAGCCCCCAACATGTTGACAGGTACCGATGTGTACATACAGCCAAGTGTTACATCATCTCTCCTTTGGTAATCACATTTCCAAAGGTATTTTGAAATCCCTCGGTGAATCACATAAGCAATAAGGGGTCTGCATGAATATCCACAAAGGTTGTTGTACACCTATAATGAATAGCCATCATTGACAGACTTTGTTGCATTTTAACTGGTCTGAAATATACCTCAGGCATAAACCCTCACTCACACTATTCAATAGAAACCGTAATGAGTGTGTGTGACACAGATGACCTGGGCCAGGGATCACTGCAGTGGCTGGGATTGTCAAAAGCATACAGATGTGACCTAAGGTCTGGAAAGCAGCAGCACAATCTGGCAAAGATAACAGATGTGTTCATGGAGAAAGCAGGGTTCCCACCTATGAAATAATTGAGGTCACATGTACGTATATGTATTTGCCACACAGCTATCTGACGTGCAGTGCACATACTGTTGTCATTGTGATATGTCATACAGCAGTAAAAGCAAAACCCACAACACAGTGACCAACTGTGTCACACACACAGAGCACACACACACTCACCAAGTGCAGGATTCAAACCGCTACCTAACTACTTAATGATACTAGAGCAGTACGCATTTACACGACGCGCTATACACATTACTGGGAGTTCTCTTTTCCACAGGTATATTTGTAGGATGGTGACATCATCAGACTTGACAAAGATAAGTATACCACTTTTAAGGTGTTGTAGTTGTCTCCAAAAAGGTTGCTCCTCTACAAGGAGATACACACACACAGTTGTCAAGTGCATGATTCAAACCCCTACCTAGCTACTTAATGATACTAGAGCAGTACACATTTACACGACACACTATACACATTACTGGGAGTTCTCCTTTCCACAGGTATATTTGTAGGATGGTGACATCATTAGACTAGACAAAGTGGGTTACATTAGTTGGGCTACATATAAGGAATTTGTAGACACTTTGGCAATGTGATCATCAAAGGAGAGTTTACTATCTACCTGGGTCCCCAGGGCCATAATTAAATTCTCCGTAGATACTGGATTACCACCTATGTGGTAATTTGTGTGCACTTTGTTTTATCCAAAGGGGATGACTATGCATTCTTTGGCATTCTGCTTGAGGGCATTGTTTTGACACCAGGTATCTGTCTCTGTAAGACCCTTCTGTAGGATGTTTGTGTCAGCCGTGGAGTCGATTATGGACCACAGTTAGCAGTCATCTGCAAACTTGTTCAGCCATACTCCTCCCATGCTTGCCTGTACCTCTGAGCAGTATCTACTGAACAAGTGGGGTCCCAGGAACAATACCTGTGGGATGCCATTTGTGACTGGTTTAGAGTCGGACATGGCACCTGCAACTCTGACCATGTGTGTTTGATCTGTGAGCCAGTTGGCCACCCATCCTGTGACATAGCTGTTAACATTCAAGCTGGTAAGCTTGTCTATGATGCCAGAGTGGGGAATGGTGTCGTGAGGTCCAGGTGGGCTGTGTGGACTACTTTCACCTCCATCTATGTCCTTGGTAACTGTTTCAAATAAGTCAACTAGGTTTAGGAGCCAGAATCTACCTTTAACAAAGCCGAGTTGGGTAGAGTCCAGTGTCTGGAGGTCCCAATGTCTCTTTTTATGGGTTCCATGATAATTTGCTCTATAGCTTTGCAGACCCAGGCTGAGTAGGCCTATAGGGCAATGGTTTCCTGGTTCTGTTGTGGCACCCCCTTTGTGGAGCTGGATGACTGTTGCTGTATGCCATTCTTGGGGTACATAGCCTGTGGTAAGGTTGAGTCTGGACAGTGAATGTAGGTGAGGGTGTAGTTCCTTTTGGGGCTGGTGTAAGTCGCAGCCTGGGACACCATCCAGTCCCATTGATGTTGTGTTCTTAGCTTTGGAGAAGGCTGTTTTTACCTGCATGTCCATGAAGTCTGGTGCTCTGCATTCTTCTGGGATGGACACAGGCCCTTTTGGGGGTGATGTGGGGGGGAGTTTGCACTGAACTTGTCCCCCAGGATGTGGGCAATATAAGTTGGTTCAGTGTATCTTTTTTCCATTTTGCAGTAGCTGACAGCATTTTTGAGAGTTGCCACCTAAATGTTTGGTATAGCTAACGAAGGCTTTGTTGCTGTTATTCTTACATTCCTTGGCAATGTGTCTTTAGAAACTGGCCTTGGATTATTTTACGAGTGATCATTGTTTCTTCCTAATAATGATCAGTGATGCCTTTCCTTATGTGAAGTTTGCTCTACAATGTGTTCGTTCCCTCCTTCTGTTGTATAGCTTATTTATGTGCGACAACCACCAGATTGGTTTCCTATTTTTGGAGGAGTGCATCTTGGTTTTATTTGGCATGTCTTGATCCATGCATCTCTGTAGATGCTCATAGAATGCACTTGTAAATGATTCTGCAGATTGTATAGCATTATCCTATAGCAAGGGTGCTTTTGAACTTTCAACTTTGGTCTTGAGAAGTGTGCTGTTTGCTTTAGAAACTTTCTTCACAGTGGTTTCCTTGACTGTGGGGGGGCGTGATGTGGATGTACAGTATGATTACTTTATGATCTGATATTACCAGCGAGGGGCTTATCTCTGTTGTGGAACATTGGTACCCCATGTTGGTTATGATCTGGTCCAGTATGTTATCACCTCTAGTGGGTGTGGTGACCAGCTGTTCCAGAGTGTTTGACTTTTTAAACTCTAGGAAGCATTGGGCAAAGGATGCTGTACACGAGTAATTCTCCCAGTCAGTGTTTTGGTAGTTGTAATCTCTTCATATAATGGTGTTTGGTAGGACCTTTATATTTTCCACTGTTCTCAGGAATACTGAGTGAGGTTCCTGAGACAAGGTAGGTGATCTGTAGCAGGCAACAATCTGATAAGCAGCTTTGCCCAATGTTAGTTGCACTTGCATGGTCTCCAAGGCCTCATGCTGTGCCACTAACCTGAAGGTGTGGGTATTCATAAGGTAAATGGATACACCACTTCCTTTTGTATGTCACTCTGGGTTTTGGGGCAGAAGATCAGAGGGATTGTGAGTGTTTTATGTGGAGCATGTCCAACAGCTCTGTGTTTGACATAGCTTTGTATGTTAGGCAGAGATCACCTCTGAGTAGGCGATATGCGAGAGAGTACAGCTGGAGCATTTTGAGACGGTCTGTGTATGGCATGTATTTCAGGCTGCTAATGCTAGTTGTGAGGTATTTCTGCAGGCTTTCTAGTTGTTGTAGATGTCTTTTGAGGTACATAGCAAAAGGGACATTGTACTCTATTATGCATCTAGTGAGTGATGAGTATAGGGGAACAATGTCCTCTTCTATTCTGCATGAGACACCTTTTGTGATTAGGGTTACCACCTGTCCCACTTTGCGAGGGACAGTCCCTCTTTGGGCAGTTGTGTCCTGATCAAAAATATTAAAAATGGCAAATGTCCTGAGATTGTAGGACATAATTATGTCCCATATTTTATGTAATACTTGCATAAAATAGTTATTTCTGTATCTAAAATACCTAAATGTTACAAGAAACAGAATAAGCAACTAAACTGCTACAAGAATAAGCTTTTATTTAGGCAAAAAAGTAAAGTTCTATCCTTTGTACTGACCGTGGGTATGTGTTGGCCTGTAAAATCTAATGTGTGTCCTGAAAATGTCCCACTTTGGCCATTTGAAAAGGTGGCAACCCTATTTGTGATGAGGTGTGCCACGTAGAAGGATTTCCTGACTACTGCGGGGATGTGATTATCACAGGTGTGTCCACTGTCCACCTGTGACCCAAGGTCTCTTATTACACTTTCAGTGTTAAGTATACTACCACCTATGTTGTAGTTCATGGCTAAAGAGTTTTTTCCAAAAGGGGATGACAATGCACTTTTTTGCATTGAGCTTGAGGCCATGGCTTTCACACCAGGCATCTGTCTCAGTGAGGCCCTTTTGTAGGATGTGCACATCTTCAGTAGTTTCGATTATGGCTCCTAGTTTGCAGTCATCTGGAAACTTCATTAGCCACAGACCTTTCATGTTAAAGTTTACTTCAGGAAAGTAGATACCAGACAGGACAGGACCCAGGACTGAACCCTGTGGTACTGTACTTGTTTCTCATCCAGTGTCGTACTTGGAGTCTGCTACTTTCACAGTGTGTGTTCTGTCAGTTAGCTAGTTGGCAACCCATCTTGTGACATAGCGATTTATATCTAGCTTAGTGGGTTTATCTATAATTCCAGAGTGGGGGATGGTGTTGAAAGCCATGGCAAGATCTACATAGGCTGTGTGAACCACCTTACCCTTGTTTACGGTTCTGGTGACTGCTTCAATGATGTCTATCAAGTTTAGGAGACATGATCTGCCTTTTACAAACCCAACATGGTTGTGGTCCAGAGTTTGGAGATTACCAATGTCTTTTTTTATAAGTTATATGATGATACATTCCATGGCCTTGCAGAGCAGGCTCATCAGGCTAATGGGGCGCTAGTTCCTGGGGTCCATGGTGGCTCCCCCCTTGTGTAGTGGGATAACCATCGCTGTGTGCCATTCAGCAGGCACAAAGTCTGAGGTGAGGCTATGACTATACATGGTACATAGGTGTGGTGCCTGTTCGTTCTGTAGTTTGTGTAGAACACAGCCTGGGATGTTATCTGGTCCCATGGATGCTGTGTTCTTGGCTTTGGAGAGTGTTTTTTACCTGTGCAGCCATGATGACAGCAACTTTGCAGTCTTCCGTTATAGAGATGTGCTCTTTCATGGGTGAGAGGGGGGTAAGGTTAGCACTGATCCTATCTGCCAGGATGTTGGCAATATCAGTTGGGTCTGTATATTTAGTGCCATTGTGCTGTAACTCAGAGCAGATCTGAGTGTTGCCATTGAGATTTTTGACAGAGCTATAGAATGCTTTGTGGTTGTCTTTAGAATCAGTGTCGATTTTGCTTTAATAACTAGCTTTGGAGGATTTTATCATGGATCACAGCTTCTTACTGATGTGGACCATGGAGCTCCTCCCCTCATGGGATTTTACCGTCGTTTGCAACAGTATTTTCCTTCTGTTGTGCAGTTTGTTTATGGCAGGAGAACACCAGATTGGCTTCCTTTTCTTGGAGGATAGTGTCTTGGTTCTGTTTGGGATAGCACGATGCATGTAGTGATGTAAGTGCTTATAAAGTGCAATTGTGAAGGAGTCAGTAGTTGTAACTGTATTGTCCATCTGCATGGGTGTCCTGTAGTTCAGCACTTCTGTCTTAAGAAGCATGAAGTTGGCATTGGAGACATTTTTAACATGGTTTCCTTAATGGGGGTGTGGGTCCAGGATGTGGATATGTAGGGTAATTAGCTTATGGTCTGATGGGACCAATAAGGCGCTGACGTCTGGTGTGGAACACCGGTCACACAGGACAAACCAAACCCCATAACCAACACAAATAATCACAAAGTGAGCTAAATGCTACTCATTGCCAGAAGTCTTAGCCTCAAGATGCACACACTCGAGGCACTTCTCATTATGGAGAATATTGATATCTGTGCAGTATCAGTAACCTAGTTCAAGGCTCCAGACAGCACACCAGCACTACCAGGATACTACTCATTCCATACCTTCCAGCATCAGAACCTGAATCATAGCACATAGGGTGAGGATGTATCCATATTCATCAAGGATACCTACATCTCTCTCTACATGCTCTCTACAGGATATGTGCCCATAGAATGTTGCACAGCAACGTTCTTCACACTCCACAGGGGTGGGGCCACAAAAACCCCTTGGCATTCATGCTCTATGAGCCTGACAAGTGTGTTCTGCAAGGCAATGGAGCCAATCATAATGGAAGTCAACAATACAGAGATTGGGAACCTTCACACAGTTGAGCACACCCTGTTTGGCTTCATCAAATGCAGACCACGCCTCCTGAACTGGGAGGATTTCTTTGACAGTTACCCAGGCTACAGATGATTGAAATGAGCTCCACACAGCCTATCTATACCTCGCTAAGGCCTTTGACACCATTCCCCAGTCAGGTATCATAGATGAACTCACCAACCTGGCCATGAATCCATACATCACAAGATGGATTGCAAATTGGCTCACAGATAGATCCCACACATTACGAGTTGCTGGCTACATGTCAGACTCTACACTGGTAATGACTGTTGTCCCCCAGGATTCAGTCCTGGGGTCCCTCCTGCTTGGTATAGACTTTTCAAGTGTACATGCCAACACAGGAGAGTTGTGGTTGACTAAGTTTGATGGGAACTGTAAAGTGTTTGCCATAATAGATTCCCCGGAAGACAGACATATTCTCCAGAAGGGACGCTATGATACAGATGTGTGGTGTCAGAATCATGGCCTCAAGCTCACTGTGGAGGAATGCATAGTGATCCTCTTTGTTGAAAACACAATACCCACAAACTACCACATGAGTGTTACCCCCTTAAAAATGACAAGGTGATAAGAGATCTGTGGACACATGTACATAGTCATCTTTCCTTTGACAACCATGTTGCCAAAGTGATTGGGAGATCCTATGTGGCCCACCTAATCAACAAAGGGTTTGCATCAGGATCCAGAGAGGTAGTGTTGGCACTCTAATCTTACATCATCAGACCCATCATTGAGTACAGTGCACCATTTTGGATGTACTCGACTTAGCATATCCAGCAGCTGTAGAGAACACATAGGTACCTCACCAAGAGGATTACTGACCTCAAACAGTTGTGTTATGCAGCACAACTGGTAAAACTAAATCTGTTCTTCATTGCGTACCACCTGCTCAGAGGCACACTCTGCCTAACATACAGAGCCATGTCCAACACATAACTGTTGAACATGCTCCATCTACAGATAACAACATTGAGTCTCCCTACACATTCCAGGGATATGAACCTCATCAGAACGATGAATACAACATGCTGGTGGGATAGAGTACCATCCCAGACACTTGCCTTACTGTGGAACAGAGTCCCAATGTACATCAGACAGTACCCCTCGCTGACACTCTTCAATTGGAACCTTGATGAGTGAATGGGAAACAGACAATTCATGCAAGGCATCACATCAGCAACCCCACTAGAAAGGGGCTTAGGGTACTAACTATTAGAACTAGGACTTGGGAGACTACCCAATGGTGTGGTGAAAGCTGCCCAACTTGCGTAGGCTGATATATGCCTTCGTGGAGATATTCTACTACATACCTTTGAACCTATGTGACAGGTACATGTCTACAGATAGTAGATGTGTACTACATTGTACAGTCATGTTGTACAGCAGGCACATGGACCACATACACTGTAATGCTTACAGATACTGGTGGCTGTTATGTATAGTGTGAGAGATGTGCACCTCATGTCTTTCGTGCCCTTGGGATGTGTGCTGGGTGGGACAGTCCTGGATGGCTTCCTGTCATGGTCACCCTCTTACACACATCTCTGCCCATCCATCTTTGGCTGATTATACTGTGTTCCCCCTACATATATATACAGGTACATAGGTATGTAATAGGCTATCTGCGTGAACGCATATATTAGTATGGCCAGAGTGTGCAGCTATCACCACCCATGGAGTTAGCTCCCTAGGCCTCTGTGTAGTAGAGCTGATGAAGTGATCCATGGTGTGACAGTTCAGTTTCACATACACTCACCAAGGCTCCTCTGGAAGAGTGTCAGTGAGGGCCTCGGCTTAATGTCAGTTGGGAGCCTGTTCCAAAGCAAGGGAAGTCTGTGATTTAGTAATGTGTCCCTCCAACATGTTCTATTTAATGTTGTGATGATGATATCCCTAGAGCATGTGGTACAGTGAGCTTGTGTTTACTTCAGATAGTGCATGTACATCAGTTCTGCATTGGACATGGACCTGTCTGTTGGACAGAGATCTCCTGAGTAGACAGTATGCAACAGAGTACAGATTGAGTTATATTCAGTCTTGTTGCATGGGGCAACTGTTTGAGGCCAGCAATCCTCTTGTTGAGGTACTTCAGTGGTCTTTCCAGCTATTGAGGGTGCACAGTCAGATTCATCGCAAGTGTGTTGTGGTACTCTCTGACGGGTCTGATGACTGATGAGTAGAGGGAACCTCCTTTGACCTACATGCAAAGACTTTGGCAGTTTGTGGGAACACATAGCATGATTTTCTAACCACTTTGTGAATATGTTTCTGGAAGTGGAGATGACTATCCACATGTGTCCATAGATCCCTTGTTATCACCTACATATTTAGGGTGTTGGCACCTATGTGATATTTGTATGACTGTAGCTCGAGGCCATGATTTTTACACCACATATGTCTGACTGAGACCCTTTTTAAGGATGTCTCTGTTGTCCCAAACATCGATTATGACCACTTTTTTGCAGTCATCCACAAACCTTGCTAAACATAGTCCTCGTGTGTTTGACTGTGTTTCTGAAAAGTATATAGCAGACAGGAGGGGTCCCAGGACTGAGCCATGGGGGACAGCAGTTTTTACCAGCTTGAACAGGAGACCACAATTCTTACCTTGTGGGATCTATCTGTGCCCCAGTTGGCAATCCATCAGATGACATACATATTTATGCACTGGTTGTTGATTTTGTGGATACGACATGTGTCTGGGATGTTGGAAGATGCCTTTCCAAGGTCTATATGGGACATGTGCAGCTCATTTCATTGATGTATGTCCTGGGTGACTGCCTTGAAAACAGTCTAGCAGGTTTGGGAACCATGATCTGCCCCTGACCAAACCGAAATTGGTAGGGTTGGGTGTTTGTAGGCTCACAATAGCTCTGTTTATGAGTTTCATCATGATGGACTCCATGGCCTTGCAGATCAGGCTTATTAGGCTTATAAGACAATAGTTCATATGGTCTGTTGTGCACCAGCACTTGTGGAGTGTGCCAAATGTTGCTGTAACGCATTCAACAGTTTCATATCCTGGACAGAGGGTGAGTCTCAACAGACTGTTCAAGTGCAGGGTCTGTTTGTTTTGGAGTTCACATATGACACAGCTAGGGAAACCATGTCATCCCATAGACGCCGTGTTTTTAGGTTTGGAAAGTGCTGTTTAACCATTGTATATGTGATTTCTGGGTTTTCACAATCTCCAGGTATGATAATGGGCCTTTTTGTCAGTGAGAAGGGGGTAAATATGTATGAACCTGTCTGACAAGATGTTGGCAGTGTCAGTCATGTACATGTATTCATTTACAGTTTGCACTGACTCAGAACAAATATGTGTTTACATTGATATATATGACATTGCGAAAGAAAGCTTCATGGTTCTCTATGGACTCTTTGGCAATATTTTTGCCAGAACGTGGATTGGATGATGTTAGGAGTGCTCATTGTTTACTGAAGATACTGATTGGAGATTTATTGATCTTCTTTGAATTTTCACTTTCTCTGAACAAGTTCAGTACTTGTAGTACATAGTTTGATTATGACAGGAGTTCAATATATTATATGGGTCTGTTTTCATATAACTGTGTGCGCAAGGCAGGATTGGTGAATAGTGACAAGTTTCTGGGGTAAGAACTGCAACTGCCAGATATGTGTGGCCCACTGCTGTACTCAGACATGGCCTAATGTGTGAGCATGCCCAGTATGACCTTTCAGTATGTTGTTGACTGACATTTGCTTCGTTTATTTAAGTGTGTGAGCATGCCCAGTATGGACATATATACTATAGGTGTGTGAAAAATCAAGTTGGTTTTTACTTCAGGGCTCACCTTTGTGTTGTACATCGACAGGAAGCACGCTGTGCCTGCAGGCTTCCATGAGTCGCTTTGCATAGACTTATCAACATTTCTACATACAGGGGGGACAGCTATTATTTGTACATTTCTACCCAGTGGGCACACCTGATTGTTAATGTGGGTGTACATAGGATGAGGGGTTCACCTGACACTTATACACATTTGCTAGGCCTGCCCTGCTATGTCAGGTACTCCATTTCAGTCTGTACTGTTGCCTATCATACTGGCTTGAGGCATACTACTGTACTACAGAACTTAGCTTCCAATTTCACGTATATTAGTTTGTGACTTCATAGCCTACCCAACCCACATCACACTGCCTGGCCTGCTGTTATCTGTCTGCATAGGCCTGGGGGGAAGTTCAGAGGGCATGATACAGCATTTGTTTGTGTTTGCGTTGGTCTACAATTGCCCTGCTGTGTCTGTGCCAGTGAAATGCTGTCATGGCTTAGTGGTTCAGTACTGTGACTATAGTGCACAGTATCCTGAGTTCAAGCCCTGTCACTGCTTTTTATTTTCCTGATGGGAAGACCTGACTGGTTAAGGAACAGTAAAGCAGGTGTGAGCATGTTTACCCGACTTTGCTCGACTTTGCCCGACTTTGCCCAACGTTGCCTAACGTTGCCCAATGTTGCCCAACATTGCCCAATGTTGCACTAGTTTGCGCAGTATGCAGCTCCACGCAATTGTGCTTAAATATGCTAAATAGTGGTAAAATGTGCTTAACAGTGCTTTATATTGCTTAAAATAGGGCAATCATGCCTCAGGTGGTGCTGCAGGGCTGCCTATGTCGGATGCACATAGTACACTCCCTATACATGTTTGAAAATGGGTAGTGTCAAGTTAGGCATCCCTTTTATTGTATGTGCGAGTCAGAGAGAGGTGTCATTTCCAGGGTTCCTACTGAGTCAGTGTATGTGGTATGCGTTGCCTCTTTGCCAAGGCCAAGGCATACTGGGCACGCCTCCTTCTGCCTACTGGAGCAGGCTCAGGTTGTTCCTCCTCCAAGTCACGCTGTGCCTGTGCAGGCCTTGGCAATGGTGGGGGGGGGCTGTTTGGCCCTGGCCCATGCTGTTCCTGCTGCAGCTGTTTTTGCAGGATCATATTGTGTAGCATGGCACATACCATGACAATTTGGGTACATGTAGTTGCTGAGTACTGCAAGGCTCCACCAGATGTGTCCAGGCACCAGAACCATGACTTGAGCATCCCAAACACATGCTCAATAATGTTTCTTGTTTGTGCGTGTGCCTCATTATGGAGTTCTTGTTCGGGTGTGTGTGCATTTCTGATGGGTGTCATCAGCCACGGCTCCAGTGCGTATCCAGCATCCCCCACTAGGTGACCGTCAGGGATGTCCCCATTGGCAAATCTCTGGTACAGCTGCGTCAGATGCCAGATGTGGGAATCGTGATAGCTTCCAGGGCAGCCAGCACACACATTCATTATTATGCCCTGGGCATCGCACATGACCTGGCAGTTGATGGAGGGAAAGCCCTTGCGGTTGATGTAGACACTACCCCCGCTTACCGGGTGGTGCTTTGATGTGTATGTGCGTGCAGTCTATTGCACTCACCATCTCAGGGTATTCTGCTATTTGGTGGAAAAAACGCATATTGCTGGCCAATGCCTCACTGGAATTGGGGAAATATACATGCTTACCGACATGTGCTGACATGGCATCCAGGAACTGGTGCAGTACCCTGGATGCTGATGCCTGTGAAACCCCCATCATATCACCAGTTGGTCTCTGGAAGGTACCTGTAGTTAGTATTCGTAGGCCAACACATACCTTGGTATCCACTGGGATGGGTTCCCCTCTGTTGGTTCTGTGTGTGAGGTGTGGCCGGCACAATTTGGTGCAGGGAGTCTCTGTCCACTCTATAGCGCTCCACTATCTCCAGCTCATGTAGCCCCTGGTAGGTTACCCTGGGTCTGTACACTCTTCTCTTTCTCCTCACTGTGGGTTGCTCAGCAGCCTTCACAACATCACCACCCTCAGCACCTTGCACATGTTGGTTTATGATAGCAATAGCAGCCCCTAACATTTTGTCAGCCTTAAGCTTTTTAAGTTTTCACTCTTTGTATACTGCAGTGTTTCAGAGTTCGTGTGAAAAAACAGGTCAGACTGCTGTTTGCAGAGTTTAAAGTGCTGGGCTGGGCTGGGCTAGTTGACTGCCTGTGTAATTGGCTGATTCTGATATATTTCACCTAGCAGCTCTGCTAGTTATCCTTGGTTAACTTCCTACTACTTCTTTTCCTTCTTTTTCCGTTTCTGTTTCCACAAGGGGCAGTGGCGTGCAAACAAGTGCACACGTGCGCACACGCACCCACATGCCCACACACACACACGCACACGCTCGCACACAAGTGTAATTGGCTGATTCTGATATATTTCACCTAGCAGCTCTGCTAGTTATCCTTGGTTAACTTCCTACTACTTCTTTTCCTTCCTTTTTCCCTTTCTGTTTCCACAAGTGGCAGTGGCACACAAACAAGTGTACACGTGCGCACACGCGCCCACATGCCCACACATGCACGCACACGCTCGCACGCACGTTTGCAAGAAATTTCAGATATATCCACGGTGTACGCCTTTGGTTTCTTGTTTTCAGCTAGTACCACTGTGAACATGCCTCTTGCAATCTTGAGCAACTCAGGGCAAACACAAGCCACTGTGCTCCAATCACCTTACAGTCTTTCAGACATACTCCCTCATGATGTCACCTATCTTCTACTCTACTACTACCCTACTCCTACACTTACACTCTAGGGACATGGCTCACATGCCGGGGAAAATTGGGATTCACTATCCTTATCCTCATTTGCATAGGATTACCTACTAATGCTTGGTTACATCTTTCACACTGAGCTTCCCCCCCTTAGTAACCACTACTCAGTGGCCATGTTGTTTTCAGCCTGCCATTCACCTGCATGGCAGAACAAGCTTTTTAGTGAAAATGCACATTTGTGGCTATTTTTCACTTTTTTCATTTTATTTAAAGTGCAGCATGTTTGCACGCCGTTGCGCTACGCTTAAACAGAGGCGATCAGGGGAAAAAATTGGATTTTAAGGATTTACAACATTTGCAAATGCCAATGGCCTTATATCTGGCTATTGGCATGCTTCCTCAACTAGATGCATCCTTTATTTGGAGCTGTCATAGCTCCGTTTAGCTATTTGCAGTATGGTACTCCGTTACCAACGGAGTACATTTCTGCAGATAACACTACTCTTACACGGACAGGTTAGTGTTTCCTGGATCACAAATTTACCTCATTTGCATAGCTTTCAGCAGCAAATGAAGTAATTTGCATACCATAACACTGTCTGTGCAAGAGTAGCCTTAGAAGCTCTCATGCATGCCCCTGCCGGCTATTGCTGAATCGCTCGACAGACATATTGCCTGTCTGCCGTCTTACACTACTCTTACACTCCGTGCAAGCCTTCGTAAATCCGGCCCTATATACTTTGATTTAGTATCCTGTCTCAGCATGTAGTTGCTTTACCATTTCACAGTTCCTTATTAAACACTTCTTGTAAATCCAATACTCCTTGCTCTAATTCGAAGCCATACAATTCCCTTTATGGATACATATATTGTACACACATAGCCTTTAATACTATAGCTCCCATAGAGTGCCATGTTTTATTTTGATAATTCTACTTTTGACTTCTAATTAGATTTAAAAAGAACAAAATATACCAGACAAACTATCGTCAGTTCATCTTCTTCTTGTTAAAAGTCCTGGTATTAGTACAGCTTGTTTTCTGACCACTCTTGTTGTCATCAGGGTTTATTACTTCTATAGGAACTATAACTGTTGACGGATATATCTCATAGGTAAAATTTAGCTTTTTTCCTTCAGGATGATATTTCTACAATGCTTCCCAACCATTGCCTTATACGGAGATGTAATAATCATGATTTCTCTTTTGTTCCTTCACTGCACAGCTCAGACAAGGCAATATATCCTGCACTCCTGCTTTAGCATCTCACATCACCACATGAGAGCCCCTCCCTTTCCAGGGGAGGTTTCACATTTAGAGCCCTCTTTCTCTGTGACAGTCAGCAGATGGTAAGCTGTCATCCAAAGCTGAATTTATATCCTGCTTTGACTAGCCCCATCTCTTGCAAATAGCCAAGACAATGCTACAGCAAGGCCTTCAAAACATGCCAGAGGTTAATGCTTTTACTCAACACTAAGGATACACAACCTAAAATAGTGATCTTTGTATGAAATTATAAGTTGATATTATTTATCTGGCATTTGTTTACTGGGAAAGTCCAACTGAGTCATGAGATACCCATTTTCAGTGGAGGCCCGGGGAGAAAAGCTCCAGATACATATGGTTAACAGAATGAAAAACTAGACAGACATAATAAAGTCATAACATTCATGCACAAATATAAAAACAACACATTAGTTTGTCAGAATGAGAACTTAAGAGACATTAAAGTCATAACATTCAAGAGCAAAATTTTAAAGATTACACGTTAGTGTAGTGAAATGTTGTAGAATAGAGCATTTTAGGTGGAATTATCAAGTGAGATGTCACAGATGAGTTTGGTATCATAGAGTTCAGCTGTAGGATGTATCTGGCATTTTTGTCAGATATTACACTAAGACTGGATAATAAGGTCATCCCACATGTCGATCACAACAAACCCATAGCAGTGTCCATGGAAAATGGATCCATCCTTTAATATGAGGATGGGGGGGGGCTTACAAGGAGTACAGATAAAGTATCATCTGAGATTTTCTACAGAAGTAATCCTTATTTAACCTAGCTTCGTCTATATCACTGAAAAGAGGCTACTAACCTTGTGAGACTAACCCGGTTAACAAAGAATAAATAAATATGTTGACTTTGTATGCATGTGCAATCAAAGCATTCATTTGTTATCAGATGACACTTGCAGGTACTCACAGAGTACTCTCAGGGTCTCAGGAGTACAGGTCAAATGAATACAGCTCTCCTGGTCTTTGCCATACATTATTCTCCAATAATACATACTTTTTTGTGCTGATCTCCCTTGATCATTAAATCTCCTTTCTTCCCTTCTACTACTCAGTTGACCTATTTGTTCCTCCAGGGGTGAAAAGCCTTTAGCCCTTTTGTTCCCCTAGAAAATAGATTGAGCCAGCTGGGAGAGGTGTATTCATCCATATGGAAACGTGGATTATTCCTTAAAGCCATAGCATCTTCTGTGCAAGCCAAACACTTCCAAGGGTTGTCATGCAGTGTGTTGTAAGAATGTGCACGCCTCTTTGCATACATAATCAATGATCCTGCCCGCTTGTAGACAGAACCATCATGTGATCCCTGGCTTTGATTGAGGAATTTGTCATACTAAGTGTGCCCAGACACATTCCCCTTTCCCCTACCCAAGCATGCCAACAAAGCCACAGCATTACTCTCCTTCCCCTGTACCAATAGCAGTAGGTGCCAGGGCGACTAACTGAGCTTGGTCCACTTCAGTTGTACTTTAAACTTTACCCCTCTGTATTGACAGTGCACACTTTGTCCAGCAATAGGACTAGTTCTGGGTTTAGCTGTATTTACTGATAGGTTGCAGCTCCAGTATTACCTCACTTATTTTCAGTGAGAACCTTTGGGGTAGTGCAATCAGAAGACTTTCTTAAAGGAAATGCCACCAATAATAATTGCTAAGATAAGAACATACAAATCCTCTGCAGTATGTATTGTAGGATAGTGTAAGAATTTGGGGCTGAACAGTACTACAAGCTGCACAACCCCTTATTGTGAGGCCGCATGCTGTTTTCAGGGTTTCAGCAATCCACAGCATGCTGAGCTGTGCTCTCTCATATCCTTAGGGAGCAGATTATGCCCAGGGAAGATGGATGACATATTCAGTGGGACAAAACATGTAGAGTTATGTTCCAATATGTTTAGGTGGGAGGTTGCATCCTGAGAGGAGGGTTGGCTATTCATTATGGCAAAATATGGACAGCTATGCCTTCACACATGTTTATGGTGCAAGTAGCAGTCAGGGAGTGGGACTCCCATTTCCATAGGGGAACAGATGATGGAAGCTTAGGTTGAAATTGTCAGTGTGCCAATTCTCATTTTAGAAAATGGAAGTGTATCCAAAGATGGGACCATCATTCAGGCCATATGGCACGGCATGCAATACTGTGCCATTACCCATGCATAATGTACAGGTAATGTGCAGAAGGATTATTGGCTATAGCGTACAAAACTGTGGCCATATACACTATACAGATCTTGTTGATGGTTTACCTACCCCAAACAAATTATATTCTCAGTAAAAATGCAAAAATCAACCTCTAACAAAGATGCTTTTAACTCATGATGCTGTCCATAGCTGTCTGTTAGGTCCAGTTGTCTTCATTCTGTGTATTAAGTGATATAACAAAACAATCTGCTGAGCTAAATTATAGGGTAAAACTGGCTGGTCACCTGCACAGCTGCTCTCTCAGTCAAAAAAGTATAATAAAAACTACAGTTGGAACTCACTAAAATAATTGGTGTTCAACAAAGTCCTGAATTATCAATGCAAGTATAACAAAATTCATGCTGTATGTCATGTTACAAAGATTAAAGACTACAAAGATTTCTCCATTTCTTCTGATTTCCACAGCACAGTTACAGAGGTTAAACAATTCAAGAGCTTCTGTTTAGGTTTTCAGGTTAGGCTAACTCTCCAGTTGGCATACTACATAAACACACATCACACATTATCACAAATGAAGTAAACCAAAAGTCTAAATGCATTATGGACACACATTCATTCTTACATTTTGTAGCAGACAATACATTACAAAAGTATACTGCTGCCACAAATAATATATGAACTTTCCCCTCAACATGCTGTCAGACAAATGTACACAAAGTGCACACAGCCATATAGACTGTTTTCTAACCATTGTTTCTCCATAACACCACTACATTCTTCTTGGTTATGTGAAAATGATTTCCTACAGGTCTTATAGCTTGTCAGCTATTTTTGTTGTCCAATTTGGAAATGACTCTGTTTGGACCACTGCTCTACCCTGACAAGCATAAACAGTTCACATGACCTTCTCAGATCACAAAACTACAGTGCCGCATTATTAAAAACACATTAAAACTGCCTTTTCTTTATTTGACATAACTATATGGAACAATTTTCCATTCATTCATTCATTTTTAATACTTGATTTATCTAATTTAGGGGACAGGGGCCGGGCCTTTTTCCACCATGGTAAGTAAGAATCTTTCCTGGACAGGACAAAACAACACTAGTCCATTGCTGGAGACACATGCGCATACTACATGTACAAAGGGGGACAATTTGAAGCATCATCATTTTACTTAATATGTGTATCACTCAGATGGGGAGGAAATTACACACCCTGGCCAAACCCTGTGGTCTCAAGAAGGTTGTGCACCTGGCAACTGAACCAGACAACTAAGAGATCTCTATTTAATTATCACTTTAGTGAAGCCAATTAGAAGCACTTCTCAAAGCAGAGCACATCTAGAAGTATAACATAATCCTTCAGACCTCTCTTATTTTCAAAAGGAACAGCATAAAAATAGAAATGCATATAATTTTCTTTATCTGTGCCATTATCTTATGTATACCTTTTTGCAGCTTTGTATTCCATCATACTTTCTAAGCCTTTGTTTTAAAATATTTTATGCCACAGTCCTGTCTTAGCAAATGTACAATTTATTGAAGTTAGTTTTCTGTCTTGTATATAATGTCTTTTGGTCCAGGTCATGGCTAAAACTGTTTTGCACTAATACCTGGTTAACAAATGGATGGATAACTGGTTACATTACGTATGATCAAACATTCTTAATGTCAAACTCAAAACACTGCCAAAATATATTTGAACAAAAACAATATAGAATGCAAGAAATCTCAAACTTAAAAATATTGAGAAAGGAAAACTATATTCTCTCCTGATATTAACTCTAAAACCGTAGACAATATCAGCCTAAAATTCATCTGATTAGTGTGTTATTGGAAGGTTTTTAGTACAATAAGGTGTAAGCTTATTTTGGGGAAAGGGGCATTAGGATTAGGATTAGCACCCACCACTAAGGTGGGAAATGGCTCCACATTATTAATGGGTGCTAACTGTAACCGTAACGCTGCCCTTTCTCCCAACCCCTAACTCTACAACTTACTGTAATAAAAACCTTCCTATAACACTGCCACTACACAAGACACACTTGCAAACACAAAAACACACTAACAACACTACATCTATTCTCTTAACCTAACATTGACGTTAACTCTAAAACACACATACTTGCACTCAAACATATAACACGTATCCCTAACCTGTCTCCAACCCTAACCCTAACTTACAAACTCATGCACCGACACTATCACTCTCCCTCCAACCCCATTCACCTCTCTCGACAAAATATAACTTCGACATTTGCACTGCTCGGCTATTCATACCATCCAAATTAACCAATCCTCCTGTGGTTGGTTAAACAAATGAACCTTCAACAAAATGCAGTGGAATCTGATGGATAGATAGATGATAGAGAGAAGAAAGATAGACAGATAGTTACAGAATAGATAGATAGATAGATAGATAGATAGATAGATAGATAGATAGATATATAGATATTTGGTTCCTCACATGAAAACTGTAGTCTGAATTAGTTCGTGCTTCTTGGAGCTAGTAGTTATCATAGAGGGTTATGGCTAAGCGCTCTTAATGCATCCTAAAGTCCAGGATTTGATTCCTTCAGTCTCCATTTGTCTAGTGGGTGAGTCAGAGCAAGTCATTTAACCAGATAATGCTCTGAGGCAGTTGTGAAGTTGGAAAAGGCTCTTCAGTGGTCTTCTCGATTTCACGCCTAGTGACTACCTAATGAACCTGGCACGGTATTCAGCCACCTCTGGACTATCCTTATCCATAATTGCTGCTGCTTTCTCCTGCAGATTTTATTCAGAGAATATTTCAAGTTAATGGTGTTGCTACATATTATACTATTTCATATTTGAATGGTGAGCTTAGAGTGGAGTCCAAGACATCTGCAAAACAACTGAAGCATAACAGATCTTCCCATCATCACAACGTACAGGGCTATCTACAGATATCCAGCAAATAGTGTAAGTTTTTCAAACATT
Source organism: Protopterus annectens (assembly GCF_019279795.1). Taxonomy (NCBI): domain Eukaryota; kingdom Metazoa; phylum Chordata; order Ceratodontiformes; family Protopteridae; genus Protopterus; species Protopterus annectens. The sequence goes on from NC_056732.1 coordinate 952,506,834, forward strand.
TAAATTATAAGGGTTAGAATTATTTCTTCAATAAGGTCATACTGCAGAAATGCATTGAATCAATATTGTACTGAGCTCAGGGTGGGTAAAAATATGACCACAGGGTCAATATGAATGATAAACTTTTGAGAACAGAACTGGAGCAATATACCTTTATTCGATTAAGTTGGTGAAAAGTTTGTGGACAACAAAGTTACAGAACCTAATAAACAGTTAATAAAAAAGTCAATACACAAAATTAATTTTTTAAATTAAAATCTATAAAAGCATGAACATGAGTTAGTGGCAAAGACAAATCAAATTGTAGAAACAGAAGGAGAGACATTATTTGAAGAAAATACAGATATTTCTATGACAGTCTCCATATGAGTGAGAGTGAGAGAGACAGAGACAGGAAAAGAGCGATAGATTAAGAGAGAGGGAGAGACATAGATTCAAAACAACAGGAAGGAAGTGATGACTGTCTATGACCAGAAAAGATGCCAGCACAGAAGAAATACGTTATTTCATATACTCTGTAAATAGATCAGTATGCTGGAACAAATATAGTAGATGGGGAGATAGTGAAAATGCAGACAGCTTTTCTGTTGGTAAAAAAGAAAGGCACGGAAACCGTGTCAGAACAAGCCAACATGAAATAAATGGAATAAATATCATATGTCCTTCCTGCTTCAAACTTTCTTCACCATATAATCAGCAACTTTTTTATGGCCTGAAGTTTATACTAGTGAGTTTACTGTCTTAGAGAAAAAGCATAACTTCCTAATGGACGTCTGTTTTTCCTAATAAGTAAGTTACAGGTACTATAGGCTTATAACCGAACTAAAATCTGTTATGGGGATATGGGGTGGGAGTACATACTACTCACCGCATTTATCTGGGTGTAGACAAAGGCAATACCTAATACGATATGAGTGACAGAGATCTCAGTGATGCAGTCAAGTTGGCAGGAGAAAAAGTGAAAATAACACTATATTTTGCAGGGGTGAATTCCCTAACATTTCCTAATTTAAAGAATGTTTTGTCCATCATTAAAATTTTTGTTGTTGATCCCTTCAGTAATATTACTATTAATAAAGCCAGACATATTTTGTTGATTGCACTGGAACTAAATAAAGCAAGAGTTCACATGAATTTAAATAAATAGCAGTTCACTGCTCTTATAAATCTGAAGGAGTTTAGATTGTTTCCAATAACACAACCATATCCCAATGTTTCTGTACCCGCATAATACTTGCAGCACAAAACCAACTGCTCTAGAATCAACTCTGACAGTTTTGCCTGTTTTGTATAAGGTAACTTTATTTTATACCACTATATTTTTTCACCAAAGGTTTTTCAACCCTATACTGGTCAGTTACTACTGTTCATTCTTCCATCCTTTACCACTGACACTGTGGTACTATTCACCTTTTCTACTGCCACCATTGGTGGGATGGTAACCCTAACAGAATGCTATACCTGAGCATGGGCACATTTAAAACCTGGAAGGAGTGGGGGGATGTTACCTATTTAGCTCTAACTTATGTAAGATCTCCAGTGCAAGCTACTACCCTTGCACAGCCTGGTTCACGCCAGCTCACAGTGCTGCCATGAGCTGGCCAGAGTTATTTAACAGAGTGCAGCAGAGTAGACACCTGCTTTGCACTGGAGGTCAGTACCGTTTTGACAGATCCCACTTCCTCCTGTAAGGATGAGAGATCTAGTCATTGGCTGATACATACCCCTCCACCCATGCAGATTACTCACATTCCAGGAAAACAAGCTGAATTCTAGTCTTGCTTTGTCAGTAGGACAGCTGGGCTTATCATTGTCTTACTGTCCTAGGGAGGTGAAGGGGGGTATTGGGGCCATTATACTGAATATGGAGAATGTGCATTGTTACTGAATGAATGTTTTGCATGCACTTTTGTATACCTGTCTTTGGGATGTCTATCTGCGTCTGTCTTCATGTATATTGCATAATGCTTCTGCTGCACTTACCATCAGCCACTACTTGCTGGAAGGTCTATATTGGTGAGGCTCATACTTATCCCCAGGAATAAGAGATAGTTGTTCATCAACTTGAGCCTGTCTTCCTGAACCAGCACCACTAGCAACCAGGCTATTTGTGGAACCAGAATTACTGGGGCATACGGAGTGTGGAGGAGTTCAAAACCTTAGTTTCAGTGGGCTAGCCATTATTATTGTTAGATTAAAATCTTTAAAAAGTATATTTAAGGGTTCAAGGAGCCATAGGAATATATAAATTATAAAAATATTAAAAGCAGCTGTAGAATTTCAAGTACAGTATAATACAGTGAAGACAGAAGCATTGGTGATATTTTAACATATCAAGAAAGCAGTAATCTTACTTTAAAAGATCTTAGAACTGTTTATGATTGCATGTTATCTGGGGTGCAAATATCTGTGATTGATCTTACAATCATAATAGAGCAGCAGGGAATTAAACATTTTTGGATTGGGTAGAATTTACACTGAACTACAGCCTGCATCAACAAGAATTTTAGCCAGAACTGTTTATGAAAGAATCAGGCATTGTCCAGCAAAATTATTTTCAGTGGATTGCTGTGAATAGTGAAAATTTCTTATAGCATCTAACATCTGTACAGTGAACCACTGAACTTTTTCGTCATTCTTTACTGACCAATTTTTTTTTTTTGCCATAACAGTGCAGATTAACAGTGGTGATTTCCTTGCATAATGGTAGATCTATGATGGAGTCAGGTAGTTAGAGGCCTGTTAACCTCACTTCCAGTCAGGAAAGGAAATTAAGAAATGTCCAAGTGGTAGGATGATGGACTTCCTGAATAATAATTCATGGTTCCACATAGCAGATGTCATGGTATTAGAAACCCAAAAGATTTGGATAAGTTAAAAAGACAGAAGCCTGTAAATCTAGGATGATTTGTTTCTAGACTGGGTAAACATAGAGGTGGGCAACAGGAATCATGAGGACATATTGTAACTGGGCTGTAATACGACCTTTGCCACTATGCCTTGCAGGAGTTTGGTAGGAATATTGGAGTATGGGAATGCTGGAGTATGGGAATAGATATGAAAAGGAATGACTGGAGGCAGAGGACAGCTGGGGGGGGGGGGCGCCATGAAATATTTTGGAGAAATAGTTATCTCTAAGATTAATCATACTATGCAAAGTGAAAAGGAAGTACAGATGGACAAAAAAGTTGCAGGTGAGAGTAAAATGAGGTGCAGATGTCAAAGATATAGAGGTAATCCTTTCACTACAGCTATGGAGTAGGTTTCATATGAGTACTCTGTACACTAGTGGGACATACAAGTGAATGGGATCCATGCATGGCAGAATTACCAAAAACAGTAAATATGACATGGTTGGGCTTTGTAAGGTATAGAAGCCTAGAAAGTTTTTCATGAATGCATTACATGACAGAGAATATGAGGGTATGATCTGTAAATATCACAGTGTTTGGTGACATGTGACTTGGGAGAAGCTGAATAAGGAAGAAATGATCATGGGGAGAGAAGGGGTCATGGGTGGCATTCATAATGGATATTTGTAAGGTTCTCCTTAAACGAGAGAGACAGTGTTAAGGCTGTGTGTATACCTATTAAAAGAGGCAGTGGTGCAGTATGTCATCAGAGCAATTCAAAGTGGCAGGGGCAGAGTAAGGAAAGGATGGTACATACATGTAGATAGACAGTACACAACACACAGATGAAGGTGACAAATGATGTGGGTTTTTCCAGTTGTTTCTTTATATTCTCAGATGTTCATTTATTGGTGAAAGTTTTGCTCAGAGAGTTAATGTTATGAGTTGCCAACAAGCTCCATCCTATATTGCTTGGTTTGATTCCCTTAATTTACACTTGCAAACTATGTAACTCTGAGCAACTCACTTAACCAGACAATGTTCTTGTGTTGTTCTTGAAAAGGAGTACTTGTGATCAATGAATTTAACTAGAAAAAAACAAATAAATGATCCACAAGCTGTATGGCTTTATTTACATGATACTTCTGCAACTGCATTATTTGCACACTTGTTTTACTGTATACATTTTTTGTTTATTTGTTTTGTTTTTTGATTGAAGTTATTTGTAAACTTATGAGAAAGATGTTAATTTTTCCTCAATAAATGTTAAACAATTGAAGGAGGAAATGGAACGTATTTATAGCAAGGACAGCTTTGTAAGAATCCTTACTTGCTTCTTCAGATTTACTGATTTTTTATTGTGATGTCAGTTCAGTAAAACTGGTGCAGCAACAATAGTGACAATACATACACTAAAAAAATCTTCTCCAAAGTCAAGAAGGAACAGACAAAACTGTGCAAAAAGACACTCAGTAGTCTAAACAAACAAATGTGAGAGCTGGTCAAATCTGCCAAAGCAAACTATGAGGAAAAGATAGCCTCCCATGTGAAAGATAACCATAAGGCTTTTTTAATTATGTTCGTAACCTCAGGGGAAATGCTCAGCAATGTGCTGAGTTAGTCATGAATAGCAACACTTACACCCATCCAGAAACTATAGCAAACCTGCTGGCTGACTAGTTCAATTCAAACTTCTCCTTCCATACCCTCCTACCACACCCAAAGGAATACACACAACCATCCCCTGTCAGTCATTATGAGGGAACAGGTCCTTACTATGCTTGCTAAAGCTAAGCCTTTGGTAAAAACTCTGTACCCATGAACTAGCACATAGGCAGCAATCTACTTAATGTGTGATAAGAGACCTTGGGACCCAGGTGGACAGTAGTCTCTCCTTTGATAGTCACATTGCCACAGTAGTCAGGAAGTCCTTCTACGTGGCACACGTCATCATAAAAGGGTTCTCATCCAGGAAAAAAGAGATCATTGTTCCCCTCTACTCGACACTTATTAGACCCATTATAGAGTACAATGCCTCTTCTGGAAAGTACCTCACAAGATATCTGCAGCAGCTGACAAGGCCACAGAAGTACCTCACAAAGAGGATTACTGGCCTCAAACAAATGTCCTACACTGACCACCCCAAAAAACTCCAGCTTTACTCCGTAGCATATCGCCTACTCTGAGGTGATCTCTGACTAACATATAAAGCTATGTCAAACCTAGAGCTGTTGGACATGCTACACCTAAAGAAATCCCAATCCCTCCGAGCTACACGCTCTAGGGACATAAACCTTGTCACCACAATAAACAGGGCATGCTGGAGGGATATATTCCTGTCCCAGAGACTTCCCATACTCTGGAACAGGCTATCCATCTATGTCAAGCAAAGGTCTTCATTAGCACTCTTCAAGAATAATCTTGATGAGTGGATGGGAAATAGGAAATACACCCCGGGGATCACTTCTGTGTCTTTGCTCGACAGTGGCACAGGAAAATAACTTTATTGGGTGCCGTAAGCCAGGGAACCTTGTTGGCTAGGCTTACGTAGGCCCTTGGGCCAATAGCCTAGTACCTACCTATGAACCTATGAACCTATAAAAACACAGCCTCCATAGGCCCTGACAACATTCCAGGATGCTTCTTAAATAACATAAAACAGAATCTATCAGGGCTACTAGAAACTGTCTTTAATCACAACATCCAGACAGGCTTTGTCCCAGAGGAATGGAGGACTATAACAGTCATCCCTCTTTTCAAGCGGGGCCCATCAACTGACCCAGGGAACTGCAGACCCATAAGCTTGACCAGTCTTATCTGCAAGGCCACAGAGAGAATTATCATGGACCTGATTAGTAATGACAAGAAATTTCCAAACACTGGACCAGACCGAATTTGGTTCGGAAGGAGGTCTTGCCAGCTCAGTCTGGTGGGATTCTTTTAGAAAGTCACCAGGGCCATGGATGAGGTTAAAATGGTACACATTGCTAATAGCTTTCAACACAATCCCCCACTCGGGGATCATAGATAAACCTACTGAGTTAGGCATAAACCCCTACATCGTCAGATGGAGAGCAAACTGGTTCACTGACATGACACATGTTGTCCAGATAGCTGAATCCACTTCTGATAAAAAAAACTTGTTACTAATGGTGTCCCACAGGGTTTAGTGTTGGGACCCCTCCTGTTTGATACATAGTTCTATTAAGTGAAGGCCAATGTTGCAGGCCTCTGACTTACCAAGTTCTCTGATGACTATAAACTGGAAGCAATCACCGAATCCCCAGATGATGTTGACATCCTACTAACAGGCCTAAAAATGACAAATGACTGGTGCCAAAACCACGGTCTGAGTAAATGCTAAAAAATGCTTACTCATACTCTTTGGTAAATCAGATATCCCTGCAAATTATAATATTGATAGCACACCCCTTAAAGTGACCCAGTGGTGAGGGGCCTAGGAACACAGATAGATAGTAACCTAAACCTTGACCACCAAGTAGCTACTGTAGTGAGGAAATCCTTCAGTGTGGCTCAACTTATAAGTAAAGGCATGGCATTAAGATAAAAGGAAGTCATAGTGACATTATCCTTGGCCCTCATCAGGCCCATAATCGAGTGCAATGCTCCCTTCTGCATGTACCTAACCAGGCACTTACACCAATTGGAGCGGCCCAGTGGTTTCTCAATAAAAAAATACAAAGTGTAAGGCATATATGCCTTATGCAGACTGACTAAAGGCCCTATCCCTTTATTTTGTCTTATATCGTTTATTGAGAGGTGACTTATGCTTGACCTACAAGTCATTCCCTGATTCAGCCCTGATGAAAATGTTACATATTTGCAAGAAAATTTATACAAGGATTATGTTTTTCCATGGACCTGAACATTATTTGTGACTCTAACAGAACATGCTGGAGAGACAGATTCACATCCCTAAGGCTGCCTCTTCTATTGAATAAACGGTACTTTTCCGTTATCGGGGGAACACTTAAACATGGTTGCTGAGCTCCGAATCCAGTTGCTTGTCATGTCTTTTTGGTGTTAATATAACCAGATGTGTGTAAAACTTATTTTATTTAATACTTTTACAAAAAAAGAAGTTATTTTTAAATGTTACACACACCTGGTTAAAAGACATGTTAAGGCCCTGGATTTGAGTTGAATGATCTTGTTTAAAGTGTTTCCTTCCTATGCACCAAACAGAGAAATGAAGAATAAGAAATGAAGCAAATCCAGAAAATGTAGTGTTTTCTTTTTTCTTAAAATTGTAATAATATGCTTATATTTGCCCTACAAGAATTTGAATTAACTCTCTCCCTTTAAAGTGTGTTACTGTAAATCTCCTGCATGCAGCTCTAATGTGTCCACAACCACAACTCATGAGCTGATCAGCTATCACAGGCAACACTTCTGTCACTCCCCTCCCCATTCATCTCACTGGCTTTTTCTTTTTTTGGTAAATAACTGTAAGATTCAGAAATAATGAAGGAAAATAAGGGACACTTAGAAAAATATATGTAGTAGTGTAAACTTGAGCCATTGACACATTGAGAGAATGGAACTTCCTAACAATGCTTAATTCTGTTGTCAGGGAAACCCTTTGAAAGCAGTAGCTTCTGCTTTAAAAAAAAAAACGCTTAGTACAAAACAGCTGTTTCTATGATTCCGATGGCATCTTCACAGCTAAAAGATGCCAAATAAGTGTAATTAAAGAATTTCTGTGTGGAGTCTGCATGTCCTCCCAGCGGTCGAGTGACCTCTGAAAGACATGCGTGAATGGGGCGTGCCTTTGCTGAAGGTTGGGCATCGGGCTGGCAACTCGGCACCATAAAAATCGACTGCCAATCATTAGCGGACCGGAGTTCCACTGTGGCGACCCCTAACCGGGAAAAGCCGAAAAGACAAACAAACTGTTTCTGGAGGAAGTAAAAGGCTGCATACTCTTCACATTGTGAAGAAATACATTTCTTCTCACTTTTCTGTTATTGGGGCAACACTTTAAACGTGGTTGCTGAGCTCCGAATGCAGTGTATTTTCATGTCTTTTAGGTGTTGGTGTAAACGTGGGTGTAACATAGTTAAATGGATAATAATTAAAAAAGGAGATGTAACTTCTACATTTTACACACACATTTAGATTTACACTAAATTTGGAGCTCAGCAACCACATTTAAAGTATTGCCCCAATAACAGAAAAGTACTGAATAAACTTCCCATCTTCATAAAACAAAACCTGCCCCTCAGTCATTTCAAAAAGAATTTGGCTAAATGGATGGGGTACCATAAATTCATTCTCAGGGTACTGGCCATGTCCTTTATGGACAGAGGCAGTCTGTAAAATGACTTAGGGCTCCAACGCCTAAAGATCCACTACCCTGATACTATCCCATCCCATATCCGGAAAATTAAGATATTTTATTGTCATAACCTGGGTATTACTGGCTAGGCTTGTGCCATTAGACTAGTAATGAATAAAGTGATGATACTAATCTGTAGAAGGGGTTGTTTTATTAAATGAAGAGACGAAATAGACCTGTAACTGACATTGCCACAAACCACCATTTTATTATTTCCTTGGAAATGTTGCAATCTCACAACTAATTATATTGGTCAGTGGAGTGTGGTGGGGACACTCCATGTGACGACCATTGGAGGGATGTGCTCTTCAGAAGAAGAGGACTGACAGATTTATAGATAATTATTGATTTCCTTCAGAAAATGCATTTTGCCAGTAAGTGTATGGGACAGATTACAGGTAGCCATATGTAGAAACATCATGTTGAATGTGTGTAGTTGTGTTCCTTCATAGTTTGAATTACTTTATTACTTCCTTGCTCACTCTACATCTGTATACATATATAATATACATAATTAAGACTGTGCGTGAGTGTGAGCACATGTGCGAGCATGTATTTATGTGTATTTGTCTCTGTGTCTGTGTATTGCAGGTTGACATTTATATTGCCAATTAATACTATATAAGACAGTGATGGTGAACCTTTTGGGTTCAGTGTGTCAAAAATTTGGAAAATGTCTAACTTGACTCTGCTGATGTGCTACCCCCCCCGAAAAAAAAATAATAAAGTCAATTAAATAAATAAATAAATAAATAAATAAATAAATAAATAAATAAAACAGCATCGCTCCCAATACATCAGGGCTAAACCTCAACAAAATCAGGGACAAATTTAGAAATAAGAGACATGGACAGTTTTAAAGTACTAGTACTATTAATTTGCGACACTGACAGTAAAAATAAGTGTGAATTGATATACATTTTCTGAAGTAAAATAAGTCTAATTATTGTAATTGTTAAGTGTAAGAAGTTGCCAGTTTTAGGGGGGGATTAAGAGGAACAGTTGAGAGGAATGTAAAACAGCACATGCTTAGAAATGCAGACTACTTGCCCTATGCAGAAGTGTAACCATGAAGAGAAAACAATGTTAGCACTGTCCTTTGCAGATTCTATCGAGGTAGTACACCAAAATAGTTTTTGAGATTAATAACTTCCTTACCGCTGCAGCAGTGTTGTTGAACTGGCTCCTAGCACAAAATAATTCAATGCACTTCACACAAGCAATGAATACAAAAGCAATTTCTTTTGCAACTCAGGTGTTGGGGGATGCTGGCGTGTCACCCAAAATGTTGTGGTGTCTTACCTTTGACACCTGTGGCATACGGTTGCCATCATTGATATAAGAGCTCTTTTTTGTTGAAAATTTTATATCAACTGTTCCTTTTATTTAAAAACTGTTATACAGTAAGGATGCATAAAAGTGGGGATAAGGAAAGTTCTGCTATCCCCATTGTGTCATTTCAGAGTTAATATATTTAGACTTACAGGCATTGAGGGATGGAGGGGACTTGGCCCTAGCAAAAACACTTTTTGTATGTAGATTTGTTTTGTTTTGATGGGTGAGAGTTGGACATTTTAAGATATCTACAGGTAATCTTGATGTAAAGTCACATCACATTGATAATGCATACAGAGAATTGAGATTATATATTTATTTATATGATTGGTTAAAGAATAAAACAATAAGTGAAAATGAATGTACTCTCAATTAAAATGAGTTTATATTGAGTTTTAATATACACCCATCTATTTATGACTTCTACGAATATATAAAAGTATATATTTATATCTATATCTATCTCTTTCTCTCTCTCTCTATATATATATATATATATATATATGTCTATATATATATATATATATATATATATATATATATATATATATATATATATATATATGTGTAGATATATATATTTAATATATATATATATATATATATATATATATATATATATGTATATGAAATGTATATGTACACAGAGTGAGTGATGAAAGCAGCAAGAAAATTCAAAATAAGAACAGATAATGGTAGGCAGCATGGTTCATTTGGACAAGCCAATTAATTTAATAAAGCACTGTTCTAAGGTAAAAAAAAGAATGTGGCAAAACTTGTATTTCTGCTTGTTCATAGGATCATAGGAGGTTACTAGGCTAATGGCTCCAAGGCCCTTACAAGCCTAGCCAGGTTTAACCTGTGTTCCCAAAGGTATCTGGTTCAAACAGACACTAAAACCAGCACCTATTGCCCCTGTCCAATCATCCAAATTATGCTTAAATATGGCCAACAAGGGGCTTTGTTTAACATGAATAGGAAGTGTGTTCCAAAGGTCGCGCAACCTCTGTGAGGCAAATCTGTCTCTCCAGCAAGTTCTGTGGATGTCACATACCAGGTTAAGGTCCTTTAAGCGAGTGAACCTTGTGCCATTTGACTTGCGAATGTGCAGCATTTCCATTAGAGCTGGGTCATAGTTTGCTCTATATGCAAGGCACAAGTCGTCTCTCAGCAGTGTGTACGATACAGAGTGAAATGATAATTTCAGTCTGTCTGAAGACCCTGAATTTTCTTTGCAAGGAACCTTTGTGGTCTCTCCAATTGTTGCAGGTGTTTGGAAAGGAACATACCAAAGAGAGCATTGTACTGTATTAATTGGCCTGATAAGGGAAGAGTACAGGCATTATAACCCCTTTTTTCTGAAAGCAATGCCCTTACTTATGAGATGAGCAATATAAAATGCCCCTCTTACCAATGTGGAGACATGGTGATCAAAGTTAAGGTTGCTGTCGACATGTGTGCCAAGATCTCTCTCCAATGACTGTGTGCTTAGGGTATTGCTGTTGATGTGGTAGTTTGCAGGAGCATCACCCTTTCGAAAGGGGATGATAATGCATTTTTTGCATTGATTTAGACTATGACTTTGGCACCAGTCATTAGTCTGCGCATGACCTTCTTGCAGGATGTTGACATCACCAGGGGTTTGAATGATCGCTCCCAGTTGTCAGTCATCAGCAAACTTTGTCATCCATAGTCTTTTTGTTTTAGACCATGACTTTGGCACCAGTCCTTAGTCTGTGGAAGACCTTCTTGCAGGATGTTTACATCTCTAAGTAAAAGTTGCAGACTCCAAATCTGACCTCAAAGCAGTGACAAGTGGAGTACCACAGGGTCCCGTCCTAGGACCTCTGCTGTTTGGTATCTACTTCTCTGAAGTACAGGCTAACACAGAAGGCCTCTGGCTAACGAAGTTCACAGATGACTGCAAACTAGGAGCCATAGTCAAGTCCCCAAATGATGTGGACATCCTACAGAAGGGCCTCGCTGAGACAGATGCCTGGTGTCAGAGCCATGGCCTCAAGCTCAGTGCCAAAAAGTGCAGTGTCATCCCCTTTGGTAAAAACTCTGTACCCATGAACTAGCACATAGGCAGCAATCTACTTAACACCGAATGCATGACAAGAGACCTTGGGACCAAGGTGGACAGTAGTCTCTCCTTAGATAGTCACATCGCCACAGTAGTCAGGAAGTCCTTCCACATGGCACACCTCATCATAAAAGGGTTCTCATCCGGGAAAAAAGAGGTCATTGTTCCCCTCTACTCGACAGTCATTAGACCCATTATAGAGTACAACACCCGTTTTGGAATGTACCTCACAAGACATCTGCAGCAGCTGGAAAGGCCACAGAAGCATCTCACAAAGAGGATTACTGGCCTCAAACAAATGCCCTCACTGACCACCTCAAAAAACTCCAGCTTTACTCCGTAGCATATCACCTACTCCGAGGTGATCTCTGCCTAACATATAAAGCTATGTCAAACCCAGAGCTGTTGGACATGCTACACCTAAAGAAATCCCAGTCCCTCCGAGCTACAAGCCCTAGGGACCTAAACCTTGTCACCACAATAAACAGGACATGCTGGAGGGATAGATTCCTGTCCCAGAGACTTCCCATACTCTGGAACAGGCTACCCATCTACGTCAAGCAAAGTTCTTCATTAGCACTCTTCAAGAAAAATCTTGATGAGTGGATGGGAAATAGGAAATTCACCCCAGGGATCACTTCTGTGTCTCTGCTCGACAGTGGCACAGGAAAATAACTTTCTTGGGTGGCGTAAGCCAGGGAGCCTTGTTGGCTAGGCTTACGTAGGCCATTGGGCCGATAGCCTAGTACCTACCTATTAACCTACCTACGAACCTAAGGGTTTCAATGATCACCCACAGTTTGCAGTCATCAGCAAACTTTGTCAGCCACAGTCCTTTAGATTTAGCCTGTACTTCAGAGAACAGCAGGGTCCCCAGAACATTGGTTACAGGTCTGCTAGTGGAGGTGGAGTCCCCTATTTTGACCATATGAGTTCTCTCAGTGAGCCAGTTTGCAACCCACTACCCAGCTGGGTGAGTTTATCAATGATGCCTGAGTGGGGAATTGTGTCAAAGGCCTTGGTTCAGTCTAGGTAGGCCGTATGCACAGATTTGCCCTCTTCTAGGTCTTTGGTGACTGTTTCAAAGAAGTACACCAAGTTTAACAGGCATGATCTCCCCTTGACATGGCCAAACTGGGTGAAGTCGAGCATTTGGAGATTTCGTATATCTTTGTTAATAAGATCCATGATGATTCGTTCCATGGTCATGCAGATAAAGCTGATCAGGCCAATGGGTTTATAATTCTGGAGTTTGTGGATGCACCCACTTTTTGCAAAGGGATGTTGGTAGCTGTTTTCCATTCCACTGGGATAAAGCCAGTGTTTAGGCTGTGATTGAAAAGTGTGCCTATTGGTGATACTAATTCTTGTTTTAACCAATGTAGAATACTGACTGAGATGTTGTCTGGTCCCACAGAGGCTGTAGTTTTGACCTTGGAGAGAGCATTTAAGATCTGCTCCTCAGAGGTACTAGGTGGGGGGGCAGATGTTAGGGATGCTTTGGGGTATATGTGGTGGGGACAGGGGAGTGAAGTTTTCACTGAACCTGTCAGCCAGCAGGTTTGCTAAATCCACAGGTTCTGTATATGTAGTACCATTAACTACGAGTTCAGTGCAAATATGGGATTTACCTTTGAGGTTGTGGATGTAACTAAAGAATACCTTGTGGTTATTCTTAGTTAGGGAATGAAATTTGGATTTGTAGTTCACTTTGGAGGACTTCACTAGGAGTCTTATTTGCTTGTTTAAGTTGAGGAGGGAGTGTTTCCAGTTTTAAGACCGTTCCTTCTTACTCTTAGACAGAAATGTATTTCTCCTATTATGCATAGCCTATTAACGGTAGTTGTCCACCAGGCAGATTTGTTTTTCCTTGAAGAGCTTGCTTTGGTTCTATCAGGTATGGCAGAGTCAATACAATTGTACAGGTGCTCATATAAAGCATTGGTGTGTAACTCAGCATAGTTCTCTGTTCCATCAATGAGGGAGGAGCTATGAAGCTATTTATGCTGTCATATAAGAGGTTGTAATTGGCCTTGGAGAAGTTTTGTAGTCTACTCATTCCTAAGGGGGGGTAGTCTTGTGTTATAGTTACTTCTAGCGAGACTGATTTATGGTCAGATCTCACCAGAAGTGGCCACACTCTGGGGTGGTGAAGCAGTCCCCCATGTAGGTAAGCATCAGATCCAGAATGTTTGATCCCCTTGTGGGTGTGTCAACCAGATGGTCTAGGGCATTGGAATTAACAAAGTCCAGAAACCTTTGGGCAAGTGAGTTAGAACATGTATAATTTACCCAGTCAATGGATGGATAATTAAAGTCACCCAAAACCAGAGTGTTTGGTTGTATCTTGATTAACTCAAGTAGATCCAAGTAAGCTGATTGGATGTTCTGATTCATGGAGGGTTTTCTATAGCTGCAATGACCTGAAGAGTGGTCAGTCAATTGCACCTGAAGTAATTCAAAGGAATTGTGCTGCTTATCCAATGTAGAGGTGTATTTATATTTAATGAATATTGATAACCACCTGCTTTAATTCTCATGCCTTCAGTTTGTGGTCTGAACATGTGGAAGGAAATGTAACCTGGTATAGCTGGGTTGCTATCCACAGTCTTATACCAGGTCTCTGTGGCTGCACAAATGTCAGCATCTTCCAAGGTGAGGACTGCTTCCAGTGAGTGCAGTTTCTGGTTTAGACTCCTAGCATTTAGCGGCATAACCTTGAGGCTGTTTTTAGAGGTATTTTTATTTGGGAATTTTGTTCATGTGGCATTGCCTAAGAAATGTACTATGGGGGTGGCAAGACCTTTAGCCACTAGCCAAAATCGCAAGGGTGACAGATGAAGGGTCTATATTATAAGCACGAGCGTCTACTTACCCGAATGCCTAAACGTCGACATGTCTTCATCGAACCGTGAAAACATCGATCGTCCAGAAGCGCAAAATCGGAAACGTCAAATCGTCATGATTGGCCCTTCTGTGGTATAGCTCCGTAAGGTAAGTGCGCGATAGTTACGGACCTTAGGGTTAGAGTGCGGGTTAAGGTAAGTGCATAGATGGTAATGTATGTTAGATTTAGTGTAGGGTTAGAAGTAGGGTTTTGTTAAGTGTATGTGTGTGGATTATTTAGTTTGCTTGGGTTTAGCTTTTTAAGGTAATTGTGTGAAAGTTACGGATCTTAGGGTTAAGGTGCGGGTTAAGTTAAGTGCATACATGGTGGTATATGCAAGATTTAGTGTAGGGGTAGAAGTAGGGTTTAGTTTATGGTTAGAAGTAGGGTTTTGGTTAGTGTATGTATGTGGTTTATTTAGTTTGTTTGTGTATATAGTATGTAGTGGGCGGTGGGGTGGGACAATTATGACAGTTCGACTTTTTGAATTTTGTGGTTTAGGGCATTCGGTGTATTTGTGGTTCACGGAATATGTGTCGAAGTTTAGGTATTCAGGTAAGTAAACATTCGTGTTTATAATATAGACCCCAGGTGAAGACCATATCTGGCAAAGTAAAAAGGTCTATTGTCCATGTGATCCCAAGTTGACAGATACTGGATCCCCTTTTAATGACACCAGAAACTAAGCCAATTGTTGAAGTCAATAATTTTTGTTTGTATTAAGGTATTATCCTAAACGAAGGTAAAATGCTGCTTAAGGCTAGGGACAAATATTCAGAGAGCTCAGTCATGTCTCTCTTCATATAGTCCAGTGAGGTATGTCTCAAGTTGTTCACACCAACATGGACTATGACGGAGTTGTAACAGTGCCTGTTGTTGAGAGACTTCAGAGTGTGTGTGATGTGTTGGATCCTGGCACCTGACAGACAGCTGACCGTGACTTTTTCCTTATCCAAGCTGGTGAGATGGACATCTGGGGTCTATATCACATAGTCAAAGTTACATAACTTCGAACACCTAATGGTCAAACCATTATGTTTGAAGTTACATAACTTTGACTACCTAAAAAAAAACACAACCAACAACAAAATAAACTGTTGTAAGCAGGGAGCAAGCACCCCTGCACCCCCCACACCCTCCGCTACTTAAATATACCAACTCTGAGATCGCACCACATTGATATGAATGGAAACCTCCACCTATGGAGATTTCTATTCACACACTCGAACTTTTACAAATTCGAACATATGGTCTCGACCATATGTGGTTCAAACGTGTAAAAGTTCGATGACGTGATAGGAACCCGGACATCTGTGTATCTCACAATTGAGTTGCCTATGACTAAGATGTTTGTTTTTGTATTATGCCTTAGGGGCTTGATTGGTGAGACACTGGTGTGTGATATATTATGTATACTATGTTCTGCAGAAGATGCATTATGTGAATCAATTGCTATATTGCCTCAGGATGCCCATGTTGAACAGACTGGCAGGAGAAACTGTAGGAAATTATCCATCCATAATGCTAGGTAAGTTGATGTGGTCAGAAACAGGAAGAAGGCAGGTAGAGCCAGGTAACGTAGAGGACAGGAGAAGTGAACAAAAATTACAAAGGGCTAGTGGGTAGGATCTGTGTTGGTACCTCAAGAGCTTTGCTGAATGTATCACCTGTCAGTGAGGGACAGCCGTGAGAACTCACTGATGGAGCACCAGCAGAGTACTAAGGGAAAATATGCAGTCAGAAGTGTTTACATCTATAACTGCCAATGGTGCACACTACTGCTCAGCAATGCATGATGCTCAAACAAGCGCAAACCCACGTAAATGCGGTGCTTATGTAGTAAACGAGAGCAAACTGATTTAAGCAAATTAACCAATAAAAAAAGCTCAAAACTGGGCCTTGTTGCAGCAACCTTCAATCAGATGAGTTCTAACTGCACACTCCTGTCACTAATGTGCAGGGGAACCCTCACCAACAAAAGATGGCCTGGTTTAGTGCTCAAGTTATACAAACAGAACTAGATTTAGCAGGTCTGAATCTAGTCTATGCTACAGCAAACAAAGTGCAACAATTTCAGCAGCTCAGATACGCAGTGATATGGTAAAAATGCAGTTCAAAAGTGCAATATACAGTAAATAAATTCTACTTTGTTTGTCTCACTGCATTATTGGGAACTATCACCATTTTTCATTCTCCTTTCTCCTTCCCTTAGTGATCTTCGTCCTCTTCTTGCTTACTCATTTTCTCTTCAGACTTTTTTGTCATTTTAAGAATGATCTTTCCTTAGGGTCATCTTTGATGTTTTCTTGGGATCTATAACATTTACAAAAATGTTCCAAGTGAAGCCTATCTTGCATCATATTAAAGTATAACTATATTGTAAATATGACATTTCCTCATCTCTCAGTATATTATCCTTACTGTGTCACATGTAAAGCATGGCTTAGCATTTGTAACATCTTTAATGTCTCTGTCTATTCCCTGTCCAGCACACTTTTTACTAATCTTTTCCATGGGTCCTACAACCCTCATTGTGAAAAAAAGTACTTTCATAGCTTCAGGGATTAGTTAGTCACTACAATCAGCTGCCTTTGCACTTCACTTCCAAAACCATCATAGACTACTGTACTGGACAGACAGACAGACAGAGTTTCAATGCCAAGAACTGCAGAGTAATGCATTGTGCAAACTGGGACTCCAGAAAGATGTATATTATGGGCTGTGTAGTCTGGAACCATAGAAAAGTAAAAGATCTCTGCTTGATAATCATAACCAATGTCAACCACAGAGTCCACTGCAAGGAACAAATGAATAAAGTTACATCATACTTAGACACTGATGTGGACTGAAGTTATCCCTCTACTGTAAGGACATTAAAGCATCCTGAAATGCAATTCTTTGTTCAGTTTTGGAGGTCTTACTTTAAAGACAGCTGGATCATGCAATGGGTTCAGAGGTGAGCCACAAAATAAGTGTTAGGGCAGCTCTGTTATGTGGACAGACTAGGGTCTTTAACATTTTCATTTTTAAGCAGGGGAAAGCCAAAGGATATATTAGGGGTACACTAGGGCCTTTTCAGTATGGTATTACGGGTGTCTCAGGAGAAAGGAAGGACAAAGAGGCATGTATTAGACACTGAATGCTGTCATTTCAGGAAATAGATATTTATTTTCGGAGCTGACAGCAAATCCTGGTATTTATTACTTATGTGCTTCTGAACTAAGACTTAATCAAGGGAATGAAGAGATCATAGGACATATGTAAAGAATGGGGGCTAACAACATAAGGTGAAGGATAACTGTATATGAGACTACCATGTAGTCGGATGAGCCTATTAAATAGCAGTCTTTTTTCAGTGTATTTACCTGATCACATTTCTACTTTTGCGACTGTTTGTAAAACCCTCTGTTCCTGATGTTGTGTAAGTATTTTATTAATGCATAAAGTTAGGCTGGCTAGTACTGCTGTGTGTCTCCAAGTTGTTGTATAGGTTTCATTTACTGAGATTTATTTTATTTTTTATTTTATTTTATTTTATTTTTATTTTACATTTGTTAACCGGGCTAGTCTGGCTGGATACATGTCCATTTTCAGCAGAGGCCCGAGGAGAAAAGCTCCACTATCAGAATAAGACAATACAGTTTACGAAAACATTACTAAATTAACACTAACATAATGTAATGAGGCAAAATACAAATGAATATACAGTTATCCTGGACTAGTCTGAGTAGATGACAAACAAAGTTCAGTTAAGGGGCTAAGGAGATAAGCTCCAGTATCTAAAATACATAGTAAAGTTAAAAAATATCATTAGTCAAGTTGAAAAATATCATTAGTCAGTAGTCATGATAACAAATTAGGTATTAGGAAAAAGCAAGAAATCTGTTAATATAAAGTGTTAAAAGAGCAGGTTGGAATTTTAACAGGTAATTATGTAGTTAAAGATAAGGAAAAGGCAGAAAATAAGGTAGACAGAAAGTGGGAAAAGTATATTATCTGTTTGGTACAAGTATAATGGACTTAGTAAAGGTTGGGAGTGTACAGTTGGAAAAGGAGAGGTGGGAAACAGGATAGTGATGAAATGCAAAGGTGGCAGGATTATAGGAGGTCAGCTAAAGGTAGCAAGAGACAGAAAAAAAGATGGTTAGAAGGGGAGGCAGACAGAAATTTGAGAGAAAAAAAAAGAGTGATGGTCCAATAAAGGGGGCTGATGAAGTCAGTCTAAGTTAGAACGGGAGCGGAAACCTTACACAGTAGCAGACTGGAGAGAGTAATAAAAATGCTGAGCTCAGTCGGGATTGGATTTGTCGGGATTTGTTTCTCCATGGAGTTTCAGCCTGCATTGTTACTGTAGATAACTACTCTGCGCATCTTGAATATTTGTTTCCTTACATTGTTTTTTCTGTATTTTGTGCTGTCAGGTATTATTATATTTCAGACTAGTTATACTTATGTCTAGTACACCCTGACTGATTAAAACAAACTAACAAAAATACTTAGATATTTTAACATAATATGTAGACTGTTTTCAACACAAGCTCAGAGTCATTAGAAGGGAATCATACAACAGCATTTTCATTTCAAGATAACAACTCAGTAACTAAATGCTGTAAAGGGGAAGTAATGTGGATATAATAGAGGTGCAAAAGTTCCAGAAAAATAAACAGTAAGCTATGGCTGAATAAAGAAACTCAAAGATTTTTTTCACTGGTTGGAAACATTACAAAAAGTTATATAAAATAACCCTTCAGAAAACATTTGTGAAGCTAACATCCACAAAATATTACTCATGATGTTAAAAAATTCTGATTGAGGCAAGTGAGCTCCACAAAACAGATATGTCTAAAATGAAGGTTAATAAAACGAAGGAGGTACAGTGAGTGTTTAAAGCAAGGGTCTGTGTTCAAGCTGCCAAAAATTATTGTTAAGCTGGCTAAGCTTATTGGTCCTTTTTAGAACAACTGGCTGTATTACATATCCAGCTCCTCACTATATTTACCAACACCGATGGGCTTTCCTGTGTTATTGATACAGGAAACGGATGTCTGCAGCTATGATCTGAGAGAAATCAGATCCTTATATTACAAAGGATTCAGTGCTGGACAGCTTCATTACAAGAGGGCACTTATGGGTTAGCATTCTCCTTTATAGGAATGTTCTCTGTCTCTGTTGCTCAGAAACAAACACCAAGCACAATTAAAAATAATATTGTTTGGGGAATAACTTAGGGTTTCAAGTATTATTAGTAATGAAGAGGAATGAAGCAAGCCCAGGTTGGTTTGTGGTTTCAAGAACTACAAGCTGGTGCTCTTGAATTCTGTTTTCATTAACAATCTTAAACTTGATTCTAAATATGTTTGGTTCACAAAGGAAAAGAGAAGGGGAATGTGTTATACACAGAATGATTTGTTAGTTTATATAATATACAACATACTATAGTTCTTGTGCATACAGTTAACTATCATTCACTTTTTTTTGACAAATGAATATTTCCTTGATGCATTTTAGTTCATTGAAAAACCTCCTAACCCTTTGTACAGCCATTTCTAACCATGGTGATAAGGCCTGCCTAATCACTCTTAATTGTCATGGTACTGACTACATAAAGTAACAATATCTTTGGATAGGACTTGCTCAAGCCAGTCTGTCTGGTGGATTAAATTTGAAACCCATAGCATTATTTTATTTTATATAGTCTATAATGTTAATTTTGTTGCATTACACAGAGACAACCAGTATAATGAAATCTTACGGTTTACACAAGTATTGGGTCCGCAAAGCTGACGAGTAACAGTAATGTCAAAAATGTCACAGTTTTTTGTGGTAATCTTTATTGTTCTGCATCACAGAACAGATCTATTAAAAGTACCATACTAACCATAAAATCTGGAATTAACTAGATAAAACACACAACTGTTAATTTTTAGCATGCAGACTAGTCAATATCATTATAATAGTATAACAGAGTACAAACATACATGATGCCCTGAAAAATATGTTATAAAGTAATAACCTATATGTTCAAATCACAGTAGATCATAATCTACTGAATTAAAAAGAAGCAATTATATCTGCAAGCAGCTACTTGGATATAACTCAACCCATCTAAGACAGATCTTAGGTACTTAAATAGCATGGATGATAATATATACCACTAAATACTATTTTCAAAGAAAGCAATTAGACCCTGGGTTTCAGAAATATTTTGCATATCAAATTAGCAGAAATTGTGCAAGAGCGTCCACTTGCTGGGTCCACAACAGGCTGGAAAAAGCTGTACCCTGCATTATATGCAAATGATGGTATATTGTCATCGAAATGAGCAACTTTATTAAAATGAGAGTAATGGTGAATACAAATGAAGGTAAACAATATGGTGGTCCAAGTCAGAAATGCATATATTTTACAAGATGAAACAGTATCACTAGAGATGCTGACCATAATAAAATCTTGGTTTTACAGGTGAGAGGCAGTGACAATATGTAGGAGGGAAGCCAGTGATTTAGTAAATATGTATATGCAAGAGACTGTCTCTCCTGTCACTATTTACAGAAATGCAAATTGTTGCCCTCAATGCCAAAAGTCATAAGCCTACATCTAACATACCATACCATCCTGAAACAAAAAACAGTGGACAACTACCCTATGGATAGATGCACCATGCATGAGCTGGTCAAGATTTGTATGCAGGTTTATAAGCTGCATGGCGTACCCATCCCTGTGGATACCAAGGTATATGTGAATTTGAGAATTTTAGCTTCAGGGATGTTCCAGCAGCTAGCGAGGGATATGGTGGGTGTATTCCAGGCACCTGTCTTATGGGCACTCCACCAGTTCTCTGATGCCATGCTACAGGCTGTGGAATGAATATGTTGGGTTCCTACACACCATGCGTACATTTTATGACAGCCCAGTTCCCTGAGGTACTGGAAGACATTGAATGCATCCCACATTGCAATAAAGGCTTCACCTAGGGACAGTAGTGTATCAACCACAACTGGTTCCACTCTGTCAAGTGCCAAGTGGCCTGTAATGCACAGAATATCATATGCAGTGTGTCAACAGGTAGGTCGATGATCCTGTCAGGGAGGTGGGGAAAACTATTGTCAATTTATGGCCTGTAGAGACATAAAGTACAGAAACTGAAACATATATAGGTACTGTGCTGCTGGTACAATCCATATTTCACACGGTAACACCATTCTGTCATGCTATGTATATTCATGATAAGCACTGGTGGCACCATGACTGTTCATACTAACAGGGTGCCCCAAGATATGAGTCACATGTTAACAGTAGTGACATGCATGGACAGGAGAGGGCTACTATTTTTCTCTAGATTGTAACCTGCTACATATTTGCAGTTCATAGTTCATAGGTGATTACTAGACTAATGAACCTGGGGGGCTTGCTATGCCTAGGTAAGCTTCCAAAAGGTGAGAATCAAACCCTTTACCTTGTTGCTGAGATAAGTTCCTATACTGGAAGAGTATGGAGCATCTCTGCAGATGCAGGGTTGAGTATGATGCTTGTCATCTGATATTTAGTTTTGTATATCACAGCATTACTCACTGCTCTGATTATGTAGAGGTACCTGTAACATCCATATTTATACTGGCAGACACAACCTCTATGTGTGTGCTGCCTAGTTAATCCACATGCACATTCCGCATGTTCAGGGGACCTTCATAGTCAACATTTGCAGAGTGAGGCGATGCTTATCTCATTTTTCCAAACAACATGCCAACTGCCACATGGTGCCTAATATGCATGGCTATTTGCACAGTAGGTACTGTGGACATGTCACAGAGCAGAAGGGTGTACAGCAGAAATGGTATGTATCTCATCATTTTGGGTATGCATCATCCCACAATATGCCCATGCAGATGCATTTTCCATCTAGCATACAATTGACGTTCATACATTACAAAAGTTCTGCCCCATGGTGTATAGCAGCCTACATTACACTGGTTGCACTGGTGATCTGTTTTGATCAGGATAGGTCTACCATAAATATAATCATGGAACTTTGAACATGCAAACACAATTGCCAATAGCTCTTTCTCTATCTGCACATACTGCATTTCAGTTTAGGTTAGAGATCTGGACACATAGGCAACAGGTTGACCCTCTTGAAGAATGAATGCACCAAGACTAAACTTTGAAGCATCAAAGGAAAGAGTAACTGGTTTGTACACATCATAGTATCTGAGAGTTGGTGGGCTGGCAAGTCTCTGTTTCAGGACATCAAATGCTGTCTGGTGCTGTTCCAACCATGACCAGGATACATCTTTATGTGTCAGCTCTCTAAGTGGTGTTGCTAGTTGGCTTAAGTCTAGAGCGAACAATGCCAAAAAAGCGTTGAAGGACTTGAACATTGTCTGGAACAGGCACCTCAAGAATAGCTGTTTGCTTGGAAGGGTCTGGTCATAAGCCTGAACTGGTAAACAAATGACCAACATAAGTAACTTCTAGTTACCTGAATTTGCATTTCTGAGGATTCAGCTTAAGATTCACTTGGTGTGCTCTTTCAGAACTTTCTTGAGGTTTCTGTCATGCTCAGCTTCACCATTACCTCCAACTAAAAGATCATCTACTATAATAACACAAGGATACCCAGAAAAAAGTTGCTCCATTGCACGCTGAAAGACTTCACTGGCAGAATTTATCCCAAATAACATTCTCAAAAATCTGTATCTGCCAAAAGGAGTACTGAATGTAGTTAGAAACGAGGATTTCTTGTCAAGCAAAATTTGCCAAAATGAACTCTTTGCATCTAAGACAGAAAAAACAGTGGCATTTGGCATCAGAGCTGCAACTTTTTCAACTGTATGCATTGGATGATGAGGTATTTTCAGTGCTTTGTTCAAATCTCATGGATCAATACATATTCTGATATCATCTGAGCTTTTCTTATGAGCTACCACCAAGGAGGATACCCATTCAGTAGGTTCATCAGCTAGACAAATTACACCGTGTTGTAACATTTTATCTAGCTCAGCTTTGACTCTGTGGTGCATAGCTATTGGAACTTTCTGGCTGGCATAGGTCTGGCATTAGGTACAGAAAACATACTGGGTGAAATTAGAACAGTGGTCTTTTAAACTAACATGATGGACTTCCTTATTAAATTAAAGCAGTCCTATTTTCAAACTGTCTCTGAGCCTTAATAATGACTGTGTGTGCCTTTTGACCACATATAATAACAAGTCATAGCTTCTCCCAGCAAAGAAACATAAAAGTACTACTGAGCCATCAGTTTGAATCTCTTCACCACCATAAGCAACAAGCTTTGCACATTTTGCCAAATCATGCTTCTCACCAGCACATACTCTAGCAAATGTTTCTGTAAACATAACTTTGCACTTTGAACGTGTATCAGCTTTGAGCTCTATGGGTTTTCCATTTATCTGAACAGTACAAAATACTTCATTCTTTGCCCTTAAATCCACTGCATAGACTGTTTCATGAAGTAATGACACACCGTCAAAATAAAAAGTAGGGTCACGGTTTTCTAACTGATCAACTTTTTTCTTGGAATGTTCCCTTTTAATAAAAAAAGTGCACCTTTATTTGATTTACAAAACCTTTTGAAATTATTCCACTTATTGCATTTGTGACATTGCTGACCAAAAGCTAAACATTTTTCCATTTTAGGCACATTATTTCCTCCACAATTACGACAGTTGGCTATAAAACTGGGTGGAGTCCCATTCTTTGAGTTTGCTAACTGACTCTTATGCTTCGCTGCGACTGTGCGTGCTCTGGACTTTGCTAGAAAGCTATGGGGTCTCCCAGTGACTGTTGCAGGGCTTACAGTTGCTGCTATGTGCTTGGGCCTGTTTTTTTTAACCACGTGCTGTGTACTATCAACATGAGCTGTAGAAGTTACTGAAAGCATGCATCTCTCATTTGTAAACATATTTATGTGCATTTCTGTAAGCTCATATATCTGACAAATCTTAATGGCATTATTCAAAGTTAAATTGCTGTCATGAAGTAAAATCTATCTCACGTCATTATCTTTAATACCACACACAAGTCTGTCTTTTATCAACTCATCCCTTAAATCGCCAAATCTGCACGTTTTAGCTTTGTTTCTCAAATCAGTTATATATACTGAACAAGTTTCACTAAGCTTTTGATCCCTTGTGTAAAATAAGTGCCTTTCTATTGTAACATTCGTTTGGGGGTTAGACATTTCTCTAAATGTATGTTTTAAGCACTTGGGGTCCTCCCTTGACTCAGCCGGTACAACTATATGATGTTTTTCTCCTGCAAAGACAGCAGGTGCATACACAAATGATTGCTCCCTTTCTATGGCTTCTGAACCAGCTAAATTAAGCAGAATAAATGCCTTTGTATGGTCACCTTTATCAGAAAATTCAGCCTGTATGAAAATATCTTACTCTTGCTCAAACACTCTCCCGTTCTCTGCAATATTATTGTCAAACACAAGTGGACCAGGTTTTCGAAAGCCGTCTGCCATGCCAATAAATTATTCCCAAACACACAGAGAAATATGACCCTTGTAATTATATACGAACAAGTTGCTATGTGTGCCTGTAACAATATTCAAATGCACAAGAAACTCTTTGAAATACTGTACTTTGTTAAATATGCTTTGAAATGGCTGTATTTTGTGAAATAACTGTACTGTAATGCTACACAAACATGCAAACACTTCATACACTTCAGACAACTCGAATAGATTCAATTAATTCAAAAAAGTAGTGGTTAGGGATAAAAATGCGGTCCTTTCCCTTATTTTATTCATTTTATTAGATTTGGACTTTATTTCAAACATTTTCAAATATTTCTGTTAATGTATCATAACATTGGATATTTCTGTTACTTAGAAATTCATTTAGAGCGTTCTGAATGCCTTGTTTCATATTTTGTGAATAAGAAATAGTTTGAGCAAGTTCTAATACCTGAAATTCATTTCTGACTTGTTTTGCGAGTTATTTGTGCAATAGGGATGATTCACTGCTCTATATTCCTCCAGTCTTAACTGAGTGCCTCTCAGTCTCGAAGCCGAGGAGTCTGGATCACATTCTGGCACCACATCACTCGTCCCTCTTGAATATAGATAACGAATAGACGGAGTAGTTTGTTTACATGCTTTATTACATAGAAAGACATCAGGATGGAAAGCAGCATTACAAAATATAAATGAACTGATTAACTGACAGACTACATAGACATACATGCTTACATCTCAACAGATTACTACAAAGTAGCAGTCAGGCTCGCACGTGCTCAGTATTGATACACTTGTGCAAGTCCCTAGAAAGCTTCTTAAAGCTGTACACATATTGATCTACAGGTGGTACAGCCTGAGGATGGTTGTTGGCAAGGCACTCATGGTCTGTTGTGTGATAGCCTTGTATTAGTAACCATTTGAAATGTTGGGACCTGCTACAGCAAGTCCTAAAACACAGAGACTGAATGGCCGAAAAAACGTAATTAGATATACTAAATCTGAGATGGCTATTTCTCAGACTATTCCTTTTTCTCTGAGGTATGGCTATCTTAGAGTTGATATATATATATATATATATATATATATATATATATATATATATATATATATATGTATATATGTTTGACAGTGCAGGTGTGAAGTGACTGTTCAGGATTCACTCTTTTCCTACATTTCTGTCTTTTTTGGCATGTCAGCAGCTGGCATTGCGACTGTCAGCATTTCAATAGGGAGCCTTTTTATTTCCTATGATTCCTATGATGTTTATGAAATCTATACATGAATACTTAATGTTGGTGAGACTATATATATTTTTTTCAACTTATGCTTTGTAAGCTGAGTAAAGCAACTTCTGAGCTGAATAAAAGCCATATGTTCAGTTTTCAAAGATTCACAGTGGTCTAGCTTGCAATTAAATTAGTTAATAGACAAACTCAGATTCACATGGATAGGAAGCCTGTTTCATAGAAAGTTCAATCTCTGGAACACATATCTGTGTCTCTAGCATGCTCTGTCTAAGTTTCAGACAAAATTCAGATCCCTAGCCTTTGTATTTTTGGTACTGTTTGATTTATGTATATACAAGAGATTCTTAAGTGTGAGGTTTGTGGATGCCAGGCATAGATCACCCTTCAGCAATCTATAAGAGACTGAGTAGAGAGAAAGGGCTTTAAGGTGCTCTGCATAAGGCAGGTTTGTTATGACATGTATTCTTTTTGTAAGGAACCTCTAAGGTCACCCTAGTTGCTGCATATGCCTGGTCAGGTACATACGAAAAGGAGCATTGTACTGTACGATTGGTCTGATAAGGGTGGAGTACAGTGGAATAATTACATGTTTGGACCTAGATGCCATGCCCTTACTTATAAATTGTGCAACATAAAAGGATTTCCTTACCATTGTGGCAAAATGGTGGTCAAAGTTAAGGCTACTGTCTACGTAGATCCCTGACCACTGGGTTGGCTCTTAGGGCTGTATTATCAACATGCTAATTAGCCAGGATAGTTGACTTCCCAAAGGGTGCAATTATACATTTCTTAACATTGAATTTAAGAATGTGGCTTTGACACCATTTGTAGTCAGAGACAGGCTATCTTGAAGAATGCTAGTGCCTGCAGGGGAGTCAATGATAATCCCCAGCTTGCAATCATCTGCAGACGTAGTCAGCCATAAATCTTCATTGTTTGCTTTCACTTAAGAGAAATAGATGCCAAAAACGAGCGGGCTCTGTACTGTGCCCTGGAGAACTCTGCTAGTGACTGGTCTTTTGGTGGAGGTGGCCTCACCTATTTTGACCTCCCCAGGTCCTATCAGTGAGCCAATTGGCTATCAAGCAGATGATAAAAGGGTTTATACCTAATTTAATGAGCTTAACTACAATTTCTAAGTGGGGTATTGTATCAAAAGCCTTAACCAGGTCAATGTAAGCTGTGTACACAATCTTACCCTCATCATTGCTTTGGTGACCCTCTGAAAGAAGTCCATCAGATTTAATAGGTATGACTTTACTTTAACAAAGATGAACTGTGGTGGGTCCACCATTTGCAGGTTATCTATGTCCTCGTTAATCATGTCCATGATGATTCTTTCCATGACCTTACATATTAGGCTGGTAACACTTATGAGCTTCTAGTTACCTGGATCAGTGGATGGACCTCCTTTGTGCAAGGGAATGACTGTAGCCATCTTCCATTCTTTGGGCACAAAACCTGGCTGTAGGTTCCAGTTGAAAATTAAACAAATAGACTAGAGAGGTCATGTTTCATGCTATTTAGTAAACATCCCAGGATGTTATCGGTGTCATTGATGCAGCGTTTTTGGCCTTGGAAAGTGCATTGATGACCTGTTCCCTAGTAATGGTTGGGGGGGTTGTGGTATGTGGTATTTCCTTTGGACTGTCGGGGGAATGGGAGGAGAAATTTGAGCTGAACCTGTCAATCAAAAGTTTAGCAATGGCTTCTGGGTCAGTGTAGGTGATGTCATTTGCAATTATTTTTTTTTGTTTATTGTTGCATATTTCACTTGAGGTTATGGACATAGCTGCAGAAAGCTTTGTGGTTATCCGTTGCCTAAGTAGTACTTTTTTTCTTTAAATTTAGCCTTCAAAATATTAATTAACCCTCATGGCTGAATGTTTAAATTGGTCATGGGACTTTTTGTATGTTGGGCTTTGTTTCTCCTATGCTTGGCCAAGACTTTTTTTTCTTCTTGTCTGGTGTTATCAAAATACCACATCTTGTGTCAGCAGTGGGCAGAAGTAGTGGTATTCTGTGCCAGCTGGCTCAGTCCTTAACTTGTGCTGCAAGACAGTACTTTTCTGTACCAATTAGCTGAATCCTTCACTTGTGATGCAAGAAAGCACTTTACTATTTTTTTAAATAATAATGTATAACACAGAGGGATAAGTGTGCTACAAACCTAGGTTAGAGAAGAAAGTGACCATTTCCATTGCATTTAAAAGTGACTGTCATCCCTGTAGAGTCAGTGGTGCAAAGGTTAACACACTGGATTTTGATGCAGAAGGTTACAGATTCTATTCTCACACCAGGTAGATCAGTTGCTGTCACTGCAATATGTAGCATAAGGGAGTGGAGTGCTGCATTCCTGAGTGTGTCATCCTTCAGATGAGACATTAAACTGATGCAAGTACAAATCTGACAGGGGGCAGGTTTGGCATAATTGTTAAGGTCTTTACCTCATAAACACAAGGTGCAAAGTTTAATTCTGACCTTGGGATATTGGCTAACCTTAAAAAAGCTCTTCAGTGCAATTATTCCAGCATTTACCTATGACAGATGACACAAAGATAAGACGTAAAACAGCATTACATGAAGAAAATATATGTCTTATGACAGAGTAGCATACAGAAACAGTGCCAAGAGAAGAAAGGGAGTTATAGATTTAATTATTATAGCCAGAAAGTGTTACAAATCACGGAAAAGAGCAGACTAGAGGAACTGAAATTAATAAATATATTACTATGGGAGTGCAATCTAAAGAAATGAAGTTAGGAGGTTTGAAAAATGCACAGCCTGAGCAGCATTCTAACCTTTTTGCCAGACTGAATTGAAAGGCCTAAAAGTGGGGGAATCAAAGTAACAGATGTGTAATGAAAAGGAAAGTACAGCCAATACAAAATCGTTTACTTGTGTTGAAAAGGGGAAAGAATAACAATCGGGTTAGAATTCTAAACCAACTTCTATCAGCATAAAACAGAAGTCAAATTAAGAGGGACTGTAGGCAACAAATAATTGTGATTGAGGAAAAAAGTAAAACTGAAGACAGGTTTTGTTTAGAGCTACCATTTACTGAGGAAGTCTTAGATGTGGAAGAACCTATACCAGTGCACATTGGAGAGAAAGATAAACCTTCCAATTTGAAATAAACAAGTTCGGAGAATTATCCAAATTTAACAGACCTAGAAGTGAGCCATATTTAACTTCAAAAAAGCTCAAGGGGAAGATGTTACTGTAGTGAGAAAATTACTTTGAACTAATCAATGATTTGTTATATAAGGTAAATACAAATAAAGATCAAATTGTACACCAGTTACTAGTACCAGGACAATAGTTATGAAACTTGCACATAGGTTAACTGGGAAATGGCTAAAACTAAGGTCCACACATTAGACAAATGTTATCATCTAGAAATTAAAACAAAATAGAAAAATTCTGTTAATTGTATCCAGAATGTCAAAAAATAGCTTCACAACCTGGATTCATGAATCGTTTGATTCCAATACCTATTACTGAAAAACGTCCCTTGAACAAATTACTTTGGCCATTGATAGGCAGTTTGTCAGATCTATCAGTGGTTATCACTATATGTTGGTCGCTGTACCATTACATAAGACTGATGCTATGTCTGTTGCAAATAAAATCAATGGTGCTATTATCCTCTAGAATGTGTATTCCTAAACAGATACCAAAGGAGATATGTCCTTCATGTCAAGGGTTTTGCAGCAATTGTGCCTATTGTTTCAGGTTAAGTAGCTAAAATCATCAGTTGACCGTCCACAAACTGATGCTTTAGTAGTGAGTTTCAATGAAACTTTGAAATTCATGTTAAAAAAGTAATTGAAGCAGATGGTGGGAACTGGGATCGTTACTCTACTTACTGTTTGCAATAAGAGAGATGTTGAAAGCATCAGTGTAGTATATTACATTCAGATACTTATATTGTAGGCGAATTAGAGGTTTGATGTTCCTAAAGAGACTGATGAAAAAGAGGAAACATCATTCAAAAGTATTATAGGGCACCACACTAAGATGTGATGGGCTTGTGATACCCATAAAGAAAAAAAAACATGTTAAAATCTCTGGAAATGCAGTAAAGATTATAAAATAGGAATTCTAAAGGGAAAGTTGAAATCCTGACATTTGTGTCATCAGCAAAAATATATTTTTAAATATTGAAGAAGATAAATGATGTAGATTGAAAGGTTAGTCAGACTATTTAGGGAAAAGCAGATCAAAATTATCACCTCCATGTGAAGAATGGAAAGAGGCTGAATCATCAGTAGTGAGTTGCAGCATTTAGTCAAAGAAGGAAACCAGTTCTACTGTGCGAACAGGTGTTTATCTAAGACTCAGGTACAGCAGGTACAAGAATTTCTAGCCAGTAATAAGAAAATAATTTCTGATCTGCCTGGGAAGATAAATCTGACAGTACGTAGCACAGCAACACCTTCAGAAGTGCAGGTGTAATGAAATCCCTATAGAGTGCATGAAGGACAAAACGGAGCAGTAGAAAAGAAAGTTCAGAGCATTTTGAACATGAGTATGATACAGGAATCACACAGCAAATAGAAGAATCTAAGTTATAGTACCTAATCCAGATGGTTAAATGCACTTTTGTGTTGACTTTAAAAAACTTAAGAGTTTGTTAAAATTTGACACCTATCTTATGGTCTGTATTGAAAAACTTATAGAACATCTGGGTAAATACAACACCACACTCAGTAAGGCAAGGTACTTACTCACCTAAGACCTTACCAAGGGTATTGAGAGATCCTTTAAGACTAGAGGACAAAAAGAAAACTGCCTTTTCTGTATCAGGGAAACTCCACCATTTCACAAATACTGCATTTTGGTTTACATGGAACTCCAGTCACTTTTCTGTGGGTAGTGACATACCTGGTAGTGTACTCTGTGGACTGGGAGTCCCTTCTCCTTTGGTTAGAAGCAGTCATATCAGATATCAAGAAAGCATGACTAACTGTGAAGGCTTACAAAAGTAAATTCTGTATAGGAGAAACAAATTATTTGGCGTATATTTGAGAAGGGAATAATACAACCCCTGAAAAACAAATTGGAAGCCATAAAAAGATGGCCTATTTTAGCCACAAAGAAGCAAATTAGATCATTTTAGGGACAGCAAGCTATTACCAAAAATTTGTTGAAGACTTTGCTGCCATAGCTTTCCCCTTAACAGATCTGACAAAGAAGCAGGCCACTACTAAGGTGGGTGGTACAGGCCAAAAAGCCTTTAACAAGTTGAAATCACTATTATGCTCTAAACCTACTTTGTTTATGTCAGATTTTCAGCCTTTTGTGATTAGTACTGAAACCTCAAAATTTGATTTGGGGTAGTGTTCTCGCATGAGGTTAAGGACAAAGAATACCCATTATGCTTTTTTAATCAGGGATCTCAGTGAGACAGAATGCAGATATTCTGACATTTAAGCAGAGTGACTGGCAATAAAGCGGCCACTCCCCTCTGATATTATTTACTAGGTAGATATCTTTTACTGGTACCTGAGCATGCCTATTGTTATAGTTACATAATCAGAAGGATGGTGATGCCAAGCTATGTAGATGGGCTCTTTCCATGCAGCCTTTTATCTTTACGATATCACGTAGGCCTAGTATTGCACACAGAAGTGTGAATGGGTTATCAGGGTCCTAAAACCCCTCCATTTAAGTTCAAATAACAGGGATTTGAGCTGAGATAGAGATCATATAATATTTTGGGGTACTGCATTCTGTTTGTGATGTAAATATTGCAAAAAATGCTATATTTCTAAGTATTGTTAATGCCATTATGTGATATGAATGCTATGTAAATAGCATAGTTTCTTTAAAAGTAGTGAGGTACTGCTACATATTAGAGGAGATATTCCTTCATGTTGGGTTAATTACTCATTAAGAGGCTGATTATTTAATTTATTCTGTTATAAAAAGGAGGGTTTTGCTAAGCCAAGGCCGAATCATTAGAGTCTCAAGGGTAAGACTCATTGTCCTGAACTAGAGCTTGAGGGAAGGCTGTTTGGTGTGCCTTAATCAGAGGTAGGTCCTCATATCTAAAGAGAGAGAGATTCCCAGGGAGGAAGGGTGTCTACAACTGTATACAGTGGGAAGCTCTCAAGAGACAGTACATTCATGAGACTGTAATGGGATTCTTATGAATCTCAAGTTTGGATGTTCTGAGGTAGAAACAGGTTCATTTGGAGCCAGCAACAGATTCATCTTAGCTAGACTAGAAGTTATTTTTATATTTGGATCTTTTGTTGAAATGGTGGAGAAATCTGTCCATGGACATTTTTGTTGGAAAGATTATATATTTTTTTTCAATGTACGTTTTCCAACCTTGGATGAAGCAACTTGTGAGCTAAACAAAAGCTGTGGGTTCATTTGCTTATGTGTCCAGTTTTGCCAAAATACCACATGTATGTATATATATATATATATATATATATATATATATATATATATATATATATATATTTATTTATTTATATGGCTAGACTGCAAACTCATGAAGAAGCTTAAGCTTCACTATTTCATAATGCACCTGGGTTGAAGTTTGCTGCTCATGTTCAACCCAGCAATGATCAATAACTTTAAAGAGTTTGAGGGGGCAAACCTTAGTGAATCCTGATGAGTTTTCACACCAAATATTGATTATCTAGAACACACAGACATTTGTAACACCCTAGTTATAACTTCATTGTATGTTTCCTTCCTACCCTATATGAGTCTACTTGACACGATCAAAATGTCAGTAGACCAACTTTCATAAGACCGAGACCAGAAACTTGAAGTTTATGTACTATAATTTGAGTTTCAGTGTATGCTTGTCTGTTTTCTTACTTATCCATTTACTGTGGACTACCAGTCCTCCTCTTGAAATGCTAGAGAGCAGATGTGCAATGACCTCAGTGCAGATACAGGCATCCTGCCATGAGTGTTTTTGTCAATCTTTTCTGCTCTAACATGAATCACAGCATGCAGCTATAACTTGGGTGGGAGCTCTCCCTCTCCACTCATTTCTGCCACTAGATTTTGACAGCAGATGATCTTCTGGGTTTTTATTTGGAGGATATAATTTCTGAGGGATTACTCTATGAAGTTGAAGGCTTGATCACTGCTACCATTCATATCTCAGTTCCAGAAGACTGAAGATTTACTTTATTTTATTTGCTCCTCCTCAGCCAGAAAGTTGCAATACATCATGACACAAAACTTGTCCTAACCCCTTCTGTATCCAATCATTCATACATGACAAAGTCTCAAAGATGAGATCTCTAGCCTCTCATTGGTTCCTCCATATGTTTGTCATTCTCATCTCATCATCTGTTAGAGGAATGGTTGTCACTGGATCTTCTGTTCCTTGCTCCCTCCCTGAATATCCTTTTTGTGATGTGCCTCTATTTCTAAAACAGGACCAAAAGTATTATTTGCTGAATTTTAACCACTGTACCAACAGGTGGACAACAATTCCAGCTTTAAATGAGGAAATAGTGCAACACAATTGTCTGTAGAAAAGCTTCATATGTACATCATGTGTCAAGCTGTTATTTCCTCTGGTTGTCCTTACAAATGTTGTTCCACTGGTCAAGGGTAGATTAATAACTTCTTCTCTAAAAGACAATATGTTTATGGAGGTATAACAAGGTCCTTTTTTCATTCGCACAATGAGACTGTGGTAGTTTGATCACAGGGCCTCTGTGAATAATATGAATGTTTTGGGACTAATGAAGAAGTAAATGATTAAATATCAAGTATGTCCCTTCTGCGTAGTGAAGAGGCAAAGTGATCTCCAGTCAGTCAGGCAGCAGCTTCTTACAAAGCTTTCTTACTCCACTTATAATAATTTCTGTATAAAAAAATGCACTCTTGAAGTAGTATAACATTAACTCTATATAAAATAAAAATATAACCTCTCTTTGACTTACTTGTTTAAAGTTTTAATGCATTGAGAGTAAGCCTTAGGATCTTATAATTTTTATTTTCTGGGTATGTATTAATATGCTTCTAGTGAATCTGTTTTATTTTGTATGTTTCATTTGTGATTTAATTCATCTGGGCTTTGCTTACAAATAGTCAACTTTGATTAGTACATTGTCTTAATAAACAAACTTAAAAAAAAAAAATAAATGGAATATTTGTAATTATTAAATACTCGTTTCTTTGCTGGAAATCTGAGCCTACATTTTCGACTGTGCTCGACTATAACCTTTTACATAATGATTTATTTAGGAGTTAGGAAGCAGATTTAAGATAATATAACTGACTATCTCTAACTAAAATCTGCTGTAGATGCAACTAACATACCTCTTGCTTGGCTCTAAAAGTGCAGGGTACATATTTTAGGTGTAACTTCCACTGAGTTGGCAAATTAATAACCACTGGGATTTGATCTTGCAGACTTCTAAAATGGGCAGCAGCTGTATTCATCACATCACCTCACCTCTGACTGCAGGCTTTAATTATTCACCATGACACAGGTAATGTTTCTGTCTAGCTAGCTGGAAGCTTTAATTAAACTAGTACTTAAAATAGCAGCAGACTCGAAATTTCATATTAAAGACCAGTGATATTTCATGCCTGTTCATGCATTCTGGGATTTATAAAATATTAGGAACAACTCTTGTTTAGTTAGAAACATGTATTAAACATAATTTTCTTTTCCATACTCATGTTAAACTGATGCTGTGTATTGAAACAATATACTATAAATATTATTCATTTAGTACTTGAATTTTGGGGAGAACTAGTGACATCATGATGCATTTTTTACTAATTGCCTTTATTCTTATATACAGATGTTGGGGCGGTGGTAAAACTGGTAGATTTGATATATTTTGTCTTGACCTCATACTTGTGTTTAAGGTTCATTTTGTTCTGAAGAAATGCACATTCTGGATGGACTGCTTTGAATACATTCCATTTATTCCCCTTGCTGTTTGTAGTCAAAATTGGTTTACTGCAGGTGCAAATTTCATATCTTTTGCTGAGCAGCCGAATTATTCTTGTACTGCAGTTCTAGCAGCTTCAGAATAAATCTGACTTGTAGTAGAGAAGTTTTCATTACGTTTTTGACCATGACAAATAAATTGGTCTTCTGAGTGTGATCAGCAAGCGATACTACATAAAGTTGGCTGACTTGTAAAGTTAATAAATGTTGCTGTCATATAGCTGACAAAATGTGCGATCTCATCCAGCATTTTTTTACCCACTTTAAAACTTTCTGGTAACATTATCCTATTTTTATTTTGCTGTGAAACATCATGGGGCCTGGTTAACATAAATCTGCCTGAACATTAGGAAGCCAGATTCTTATCAGGTTAAACCACATACGGAAAAACAAAGGGCAGGCTGTATGAATGTGAAGTTAATTTTGTTACTGTGAGCTCATCAGGAAAATATGTCAGGACAAATGTTTGAACAGAACTGCTGGTGCCTTTTAGCATGGCAAGCCCTAGAATATGCCATCCTTTAAATGCAGCTTTGTTTGAGATTTTCAGAAGTTTATAAAGAGTGATCTTTATTTTTAATTCCCAGTATTGTTAAACTGTAAATGCTCGGGGACCAAAACATGAATAAAAAGGCCTTGACATTAAAAAAAAAACAAAACAAAATAAAACGTGTAATCATTTTGATGTGTCAGCCAAAGTGTCTGTACCAAATTAATGCAGCAGCTGATAAAAATGATTAAAACTCTTTATTGTGAAACAGATTTGTCTTGGGCTTTACTGGCAGTGACTTACTCTATGTGGCTGAATAAGAAATTAGAATATTTACTATGTAGTCTGGTTTTGCATCAGTTACTAGACTTGATATGGTTATTAACAAATGAAGTACTATGAGAAAATCAGCAGTCAGAGAACTTACTACAACATGGCAAAATATCTGGTTCACATATGTGAGATATAACTGAAGAAAGTTCCAGACAGACTGGTATTTTGTTAAGTGTGATGAATCTTCATTTCTTGATTTTAAGGAGGCCTTATCCTTGTGGCATTTCTTCTAGATTTCTGGTTCCTCATTCAGGAATCTGGCATAATAGTTAAGGTTACCTTCAAAGCGGTAGTAATATTCTGATCAAGGATGCTAGAGAAACCATGATAGAGGGCTGCACAGAATTCACAAAAATTTCAATGGCATCTGCCAGATTTCCCTCAAAAAGACATTGTTGGCTTGACAGTCTGATACAATTATTTTATTTTTCAGTAGCAAAAAATGACCATGTGGGATACATTTCCCCATTTTTAGAGATCACCTTGTAGTGCACCTGTTGCGATTAGCTCAGGACTAGGCTTTGGAAGCCAAGGGAATATTTTCTAGTGAGCTGTTAATTGAGATTCTCCATGAACTTCCATTTTCAGGAACTATCAATGGTTTATAATACCCAGTGAAGCATGGATCTGACTAGATTGGTAAAACATGAAATTCAGTCTTTATTCAGGTAACATTGGTAGGTGTGGCTAGACTAACTGAATGCACTGTACGCTGTACTTACTGTATTTATGCTACTAGCATTGCCAGCCTTAGGCATAAGCCAACTAGGTGACTGCCTAGGGTGCTGCTCTAGCAGGGGTGCTTTTCCAGTAATCTGGATGCTGTAGGTAGACCAGGATGGGAGCACCAAGTGGTGTTGGGGGGGGCGCTGTGGAAACCTTTTGCCTAGGGCACCAGTAACCAAAGGCCGGCCCTGGCTACTAGTATACAGGGCACTGGTTAAACTGTAGCTGCAACACTGTATGCAGTTCTAGATGCCACTTAGGCTGAGGGAAAAGATACACAAAAGGATGTCTTGGATGTTTAAGGGGCTAGTGGATATGATGTAGATGTTAAGAATAAGAAGCCTCTGGTTATTTTCACTGAATTTAGGAGACAAACAATAATTATGTTATGGGTGCTTAAAACTATATTGTATTCATTTAGAATGTCAACACACTAGACACAAATGTCTCTTTTCAGTGGTACCTTGACATCACTCTATGGTCAAGTGACAAGGTTATTGTCATACAGTAGGCAAATGGAGACTGATGAAAATAAAAGCAGGACTACAGATTAAAGCTTCTTAGGAGCTTCAACATTTAAAGGCAGCAGGAAAACGAACACAGCTGAAAAGAAAAGACAGGTGGGGAAGAGAAGGCACGGGTTTCTGCATGACCTAAGAGGTACTGAACGTCTTTGCACCCTTATTTCTAAAGTCCCTTTCTTAGACTGCTCTTCATTTCTAGCCTAGAAATTAAAAATGTTCTGCTTGTGATATGTACTAAGATCACAACATAAGGGTTAACTATCTTTTTCTAAGATTGCCTTATCCATATAGAGTCTCCTCTCAAACAACCTAAGAAATATCCTTAACCAGTCTTCTTTCAAAAGTACCCTGTGACCTCTCCTTTCAAAAGAATGGAAAACTCTTACCAAACCAGACTTCCTCTCAGAACAGGTAACTCCCTCAAATAATTCCACAGGTATTACATGTTGCCATACTATAATGTTGTCACTTAGACAATAGATCAGAAGCAAATGTCAGCATAATTGATATAATGGTTCATGCATTTTTCACTCCAAAGTCTCCTTCTTTAATGGTATGCCCAACATCTTAGATCCAACAGAAAACATTCAAGAATCGTGTGGTGTTTTCAGTTAAAGTATACATACAAACCAAGCCAACTGGATTAATTTACCATTACTGACACTGCAGTGAAGCATTAGGTGGTGCTCTACTCTAGAGTGTGCCATCCTTTGGATGAGATGTTAATCTAAAGTCCCATCTGACTGAGTTGGTTGTAGCTCAAATGGATGTAAAGGAAACCACAGCACTTAGTAAAAAGTATAGAGGTATTTCCTTGGTGCCCTAGTCAAAGTTCCCCTTGTCTGTATAAATACCACCTTAGGTTTCCAGTGAAAAGAGGCTGCTGGCCTAGTGGGACTAACCTGATCAACAAAAGAGAAATAAAAATAAATTAATCCATACATTTTTTACAGTTTTGCCATATAGCTACCTCTTTGCACTTTGTATGACCATATCAAGCAATTTGCATATATAACATTTCAGGTACTACTGAACATATGCATATGTATGAGCATCCATTGAATGCACCTTTGTAATACAATACAATTTAAATAATTAGCTATAGTTTCTGCTTCTTTTGTTTTGTAACAGGCATATGCTATGATATCACATTGGTGAAAACATAACAACTTTACAACAAGAGCATGTCCATGTGTGCAAAACATTTTCAGGATACAGGATGCAAAGCTGTCCGAAGGGGGAGAGATGGGTTGAAAAAAAAGGTCCAAAAGGCTACATACAAATCTTAAAATTTTTCTCAAGAAGAATTCATTTCAGCAACTTACTTCCCTTGTACCTTAGCTTCTTTTTTTTTTCCAAAATCTCTTTATTTCAATTTTCTATTTTTCCAAATAATAACAACAATACAATAATTCAAAAACACAAATAAACAATACAAATACGTATCTAAAGAAAACAGGCAACAATCTCATTCCGAGAAAATTATACCTTAGACCTTAGCTTCTACCTTTGTGGGATGTGTTCTAATATTTGCATGCATTCACGTAACACATTTCAGTCATCTAGTGATATTTTGAATTATAAAATGCACTATACTATTGATATAAATGATTCAATAGATTGGACAATATTTATTTAAGGTATACTGCCTGTGAGGTTATTCAGTATGATATTAAATTAATGTAAATGTTATATAAAAAGGTATTTCAATGTTGCATAGTCTTTTAAAAGCAATAGGTAACTTGTCTTTGGGGACAGACTAATGAGTAACTATATAACTGAAATATGTAATGCCACATTCCTAAGAAGGCATAAGTCTATCGGTTGCTGATGTCAGTTTCAGTAGTTGTCTTTTTTTAGTATTTAGCATTTGTTTTCTTTGTCTACAGATTGTGCTTACTTATGGAATAGAGTTGCTCCATAACAGTAACTGGACTTTCAAATAGTATATCAGAGACATTGTAGAATATGGAAGTTAATAATAGTGTGGAATCTGAAGTGACTTTTAAGGCAAAATAATATTGTACTGAATGTCAATCTATTAGGTATTTTGGGAATTATGAACAATTGGTGGAGTTGGAAAATTTGATAGAAAGGAAACAGAGTACATTTTGTATCAAATTATTGTTGGAAAAGTATTTTTCTGTGAACTTAACAACCTGACATAGGTTGAAGGAGGGTGAATTGCCAGCCTTTTAGACTGCAGAAGATGAAAATTATTTATTTTAGAAGCAGAAATAACTCTCAGTTGTGATAGTGGCTGTCCTGAGAGTCACAGTGAAATCGAAAGGGACAAATGAAAACATGCAGATTCATTGGACAAAGGTAATCACTATCACAGACTTTTAATTCCTTGGTGAATAATTATTGTTTTAAATTAAAATTAAAGTAATTTACAGGAGAGCTAAAAAATGAAAAGCTGAGATTATTTACAAGGAGAAACAGCCACCTGGATAACCATTTGAAATGTTAGGCTCCACTAGAGCAAGTCCCAAAATACAGAGACTGAATAGCTGAAAAAATGGACTTAACATATACTAATTCTGAGATGCCATTTCTCATATTACCTTTTTTCTGAGGTATGGTGATTTTGGAGTTGGAATATATAAGCCTGACAAAAACAAGTTTAAAAGAGAAGAGCTATTTTGAAGATTTTCTCCTCTCTTCTCCTGTGTTTTCGGTCTTTATTTTTTTTTTTCGGTGAGTGCCGACATTTCAATAGGGAGCCAAAATGGATGCATGATGCACGTTAATTCCCATGGGAAGAACAATTGATATGGAGATGTGGAGCATCAATAAGAAGGGACTCTGAAAATGTGCAAACATCTTTAGTATTGCTTGTGGAAAATAAAGCCATGTCTCAGCAGGAATCAAAATGACATTGAGAGATCTATGCTTAGTATGCAGTATTAGAGTAGGGCAGCAAGGAAGCAAGGATGGAGGATGCAAGACATGTTATCAGCGTTGCACATGTATACTGAATTAGAAGAGGTTTTGAAAAAAGGATTAATTCCTACACAAACTGTCAACGTGATATAATTACTTATGGAACTTTTTTGTTTCAGAACCCTGTTATACTTTATATACATTATGCTTTGGGACTTTTTTCAAGGAAATACTCATATACATTCTTGAGAGAACTTTAGTGGTTAAAGTATTTGGTAATGCTATGGAAAATAAAACATTCTTTGAAAGTTCAGGTGAATTAATGTTTTGTCCATATATGAATATGATGATGAACATTTTATGAATATGAGAGACTATGAAGCCATAAAGGGTTATGATCCACTGTTATACCTGATTTTGGAATAAAAGGTAGCTTTAGAGCTCCTTGCAACAATTCTACGAATGCTATGATTACAGCTTATAAAAAAGTTTTTTTAAGGAAGTTTAGCAGGAATTTAGATATATTTGAAAAGTAAAGACTACAGTCCTACCAAGGTATCATTCTACAGAATTGCTCTTTCATTTACAGTTTTTGCTGTCGTCATGAACCATGGCTTATAGCCCCTCTCAGTCATCTGCTACACCCAGTGGTGGCTGGTGATTTCAAATCAAAAGGGGGCTGCATGAGACAGCTGAATTGGTGGGGTCAATGGGAAATGGTGTGGCCAACTAAAAAGGGACAGAGCTATGCTCAAAATCATAAAAACTGTGACTTTAATTAAATACGCTGCCCTGGGTGCCAAACCATAATTATGAGAGTTCAATCAAGACAAAATGAAGTGGAGAAGAAAAAAAATATTTCAATGCATTGGCTACATGACAGCTTACTTAATATCGAAATAGAAACCAAAAGTTTTTGAGGCATGAAAAAATAAATTACTTTTTAAATGCATTACTGGAATGCCAGTCAAAATCAAGTATTAAAAAACGAGCATCACTCAGCTCAAATCACTTCTCCTTGCACTGCAGTTCTAATTATATATTCAGCTTTATAAAAGTACCAAGTAACATGCTAAAAATAGCAATCTCTGTGATTCCCCCAATTGTAAAAATTTTTCTTATCCAAAAAAGACCTGCTGCCTAACAACATCTATCTGCATGTTTCATGGGAAAAACATGGTCAAAGTAAAAAATGAACAGCAAACAAGAAACAAGCTCAAGATAAATTACTTAAAGGATTACTGTACAGGTTATGGACCACACATGATATATTGGCCTTATTTTTAGTTTAAGGGTAAAGCCTGCAAAAATGACTGCAAGTCTCCAACAAATATATTGAGCTTCTGAAAATACTGTAATCCTGTCCTTTATTACAAATACTGTCATATGCATTTCAAC
This sequence comes from Protopterus annectens, assembly GCF_019279795.1. Classification (NCBI taxonomy): domain Eukaryota; kingdom Metazoa; phylum Chordata; order Ceratodontiformes; family Protopteridae; genus Protopterus; species Protopterus annectens. Next base: position 952,548,393 of record NC_056732.1, read on the forward strand.
ACCTAATCTTATACATTATCTAGTTATGTAAATATTCTCTGCATGGCAACAACAAAAAGGCTTTCAATGTTGATAATTCTTTAATAATATGCTTATCAAAGCTTACTTGCATCTTACAATCTCAGACAACCTTACCTGATGTTCATTAAAGCATTGTTACTTAAACACAGAGCAGGAGACACTGCAACAACATGCATTTTCTGAATAATAAGAAGCATAAATCAACAGTATAAAAATATGACAGAAAACCAGAACATTCTGCAAAATCGAGGACAGATGAAAAGCCACTGTAGTACTTGTGTCTACTTTGGATGGGGAGATACTCTGCACACATACACTGTATAACTGCTCCTTGCCTTGCTTAGACACATTCAGTCACTACATGGGGGAGTGGGGTGCAAGAAGTATGTCACAATTTGAAATGTCTCTGGTTGACGGTGATGCCCTGACACATTTGTCATACCTGTCAACCTCAGAGCAAGAAATCTGGACAAAGCCATAAATAGAAGTGGGACAAAGGACCAAAAATAAGGACAATTTTTAAATATTGCTCTTAAAAACTTTGAAAGATAATGGAAAGTAGGTCTTGCATTGGTATGAATTTTCTGAGGGGTATGAAATCTGAAACTCAAATGTCTGTCATTATTTTCTAACTTCAGTTTTTAATGATTTGCCACTAATTTGCCAGAAAGCCACAATTTTATGAAAAACGGACCAAAATATGATGCAAAAATATAAAATAGCCACACAGTACAGCTGGGAACCTGTCAAGGAAGGGACACTTTTTAATATTAGTACTGTTAAGTTGAGCAGCTGACAAAATAAGAGAATCTACATACATTTCTGAAATAAAAGTAATCTATAACTCTGATCATTACAATTATTTATTAATTGTAAACCCTCCACATTATCTTCCAAAATTGCCATTTTTCGGAGGGATTATTAGGGGGAGAACAACATTTTGAACTCAAATCAGGGACAGTTGAGAGGTTTGGATATACCTAATTCTATAAAGCAATTTATTTGCATGTACCTATCAACCTCTTAATGCAGGAAATCTGGACAAGGCCAAATATATTGGGGGAACAAACAGTACTAAAAATTGCTCTTGTATAAACTTAGACAGTTGATAGAATAACAAGTCTTGCTTTAGCATGCATTGTTCTGAAGGGTATGAAGTCTGTAACTCAATGTCTGTCATTATTTAGTGATTTCATTCCTAAATAATTTGCCAGAAAATCACAAATTTTATGAGGGACAAATCAAAAATAAAAAGCAAAAATCTATTCATTCTGCGAAAATCTGGACAGTTGAGAGGTATAGTTCAGCCGGAGCTGTCTTTGAGTTTGCCATCCTTCCCCCCTCACAAAATCTTGGTTGAATGGGGCCTCCCCACTGCAGTCATTCCAATGTCCCTTTACATGGCTATGTGCATACTGCTTTACTTCTATGATGATTTGGATTTCATTTAAAAGTTTTATTTTACATTTTACAGCACAAATACTAATAGACATCTGCTAAACAAAGCAATGCAGTCTCACAATGAAAATAGACTTAGCATTAAAACTTCTCTGCCCTTGAAACTCACATTCATTGAAACAGCATTGAAACAGACATTCAAAGAAAATACATCTGGCCAGAGGCAGATAATGATTAACTTTGGGCTGTTTTCAAATCATAGGCCCCTTGCACATGAAACATACATGTGTTCTTTGTTACACCTTCCTGATGGTATTAATAATACAGTAGAGTTGTTAGAGGGTGTTTTAAATTTATTGTTTTGAACATTTTTCCAGTAAACAATGAAACAAAATGCAAGCACCAATAATGGCAAAACTGCCCAGTTCAGAACATTTCCATCATAAACGTCTACTCAAACTTTTACAGTCCACCAGTATTAGTAAATATGAACAATCTCTGCAGAAGTAAAAGTCATCTAAATAATTCCACATTAAAGAGATCTGTAACTAATGAAGAGGTTGCTGCTAGCAAACAACTTTATATTTAATTGTTTCATCTACAAATAAAGTACCTGTTGCCCTTGAGGAATAAATTGCCTATGTTACATTAAAAAAATGATAAGTTAGTAATATTGCAATAGGAAATGGATGGCAAACTGATAACAGGTCCATAATTACTAGGTATCTCCACCAAAGAGGGCAGTCTCAGGACTGCAGCATCCACCCCCTTTAAAAGTACAACACAATACAGTATCAGCAATGCATCTACATACTGTGGAAGTAGAACCCACAACCTTCTGCATCAAAAGCAAGTATTCACCCTGTTATGCTATTAACAATGCAATCAGACTCAGCATATGCAGCACTAAACGTCTCTTCCCCTGAAGCTCTCAGCTCCTTGTAAAATCCACTCGGCACTCAACTATATCTCTCAGCGTTGCAGCACAAGAAATCTGGAAAAAGCCAAAATTTATTGGGGGGACAAAAGCCAAAAAATGAGGGACACATTTTAAACATTACTTGTATAATTTTGTAAATTTGCTAGAATAAAATGTTGTGTTACCACCATGCATTTCACTGCCAGGTTTTGAACCCAGGACCATGTGCACTACAGTCAAAGTAACATACCACTATGCCAGATAAGCTGTTTCTTTAAAGACAAGAAGACTGAAACTTAAATGTCTTTCATTTAGTGAATTCAGTTCTCACCATAGCTCTCAACCTCTTAACACAAAACACCTGGGCAAAGCCAATAATGGGGGAATACAGCCCCCAAACATATTCAGTGAATTCAGATCGCACCATAGCTCTCAACCT